>NC_133530.1:61525265-61710917 GCF_048544455.1 Silene latifolia | reverse complement strand
ATTCAATTTATTTTATTTTATTTTGAATTTATTTTCCCAAGTTTATTTTATTGAAAATAAAATAAATAATTGATTTGAAAAATCATTTTATGAGTGTATTTGATTTGAAAAGTCATTTATTTTAATGTGTTAATTGATTTGAAAAATCGATTTAAAAATCGAAAAAAACTCGTTTCAAACACGTGTTTTGGAGCTCGATTATAGCTCGGTTTTTGAGCCCGTTTTCTTTACGAGTTGGCACGATCTCGAGTACACTAACCAACCTAAGCCTCTACCCATCCAACCCCAGTTCGAACCCCATAACCACGGCCCAAATCCCATCCCAAACACCCCCCAACAGCCCGCAAAAACACGAGCAGCCCCCCTGTTTTGCGTGCCAAATCCCGAGCCCAAAACCCGCTCCAAACACCACCAAAACCCGTGCCCATTAACCCTAACCCATACCCTAGTATCCTACCCATATTACCTTACCTTAACCACCAAGAAAACCCGTCACAAAGCCTCTCAAACCCTCACAAAAGCTGCTGGACAGCAGCTATGTGCAAACCGAGCCCGTCTGCCTCTCCCCCTTTTAACCTACTTTAACTCCTTATAAATACCACCCATTCACCATACATTCATTCCTCTAAGTTCTCCATACATACTACCTTCACTTACAAGCTTTAAACTCCAGAAACAAACCCTAATTGCCTCCCAAAAACCCTCGACAAAACCGACTTACAAACGGAGAATCAGTTTGTGTGTCCTCTTTGAAACCGTTTGTTCAACAATCAAACCTCCATCAAAATTCGAGTTTCTTGTTCCAAATTAACCATACAACATCAATCTACACATTAGACAAAGATTTACAAGCCAAATTGCCCTTGAGAGTACACGAATTCCCTCGAAAAACAGAGTGTTATACACTCTGTTTTCGCGGCTTTTCCCTGTCTGTCCAGTTCTGTTTGTGCTCGTTTTTCGTGCCCAATAACTCAAAACGAGCAGGGATTGTTTTAAGATCTCTGTTCTCCTCTCTTTCTAGTTTTCAAAACATCTTTTAAATCGAATTTTCACCGTGAAACGAGAGAGAAATCGCTGTTTGAAAGTTGCTGTTCAGATTTGCAAAAAACGTGTTGTTTGCTTTGTTTCTTCGTCGACGACGGCCTCTCGAGATAAAATCTATGATCTATTACGACCCAAGACGGTGTCAACGATACATGTAGGTTGAGGGTGCATCAAATCCTCCTCTTTCTCCCTTTTATTTCGTTTTTTATGTTTATTTTTTTATAGTTCGTTTGTTTGTTTGTCGTTTTTGTTTATCGATTGTTCTTATTAACTATGAAACTAGTTTAGTCCGAGTATGAGTTAAAGTACCACAATGAACACCCGCGTTGACTTGAGATGGGAAAGAAACCGCTACATCAGTCGGTCGTACACCCCCGTCTCATTTACATATCCTCGTGTTCAAGGTAGGGCATCAATAAAACAAATTCTGACTTCGCTCTTCGCTTTTGACCCCTCTCTTCTCTTTTGTGATTCGACCTACCCCTGGACCATTTACATGTTAGTATGACCTCTGATTGTTAATATATAACTCGTTTAAATGATATTAGATCAGTTTAGTAACCTAATTAGACACTTTAGGGTACATCGACATAGCTTTTAAAACCGATTAACAATTCTGTAACTTAATTGAATGCATCTCTCTCTCTCACCTAATTTCTCGCTAGTATAAGAGTGCGTGATTAGCACCTTATTATTAACACTCGATGAGTTAAATTAATTAGCAAACTTGACCTAATTTGACCCCTTTAGGCCGTGTAGAATGCGCGTTTGCAAGGTATCTTTTTAAATCAATCAACGTTGTTTCTAACTCGTTTTCTAACTTGTTTCCTATCCCGTTTCGCAATCATCTATCTAAACTAATGAATCTAACCTAAGAATTAGGGTATGCTAGATCCTGTAGGCCGTGTTTGGCCATGTCCTTGTAGTCCCTTTTCTCGTTATTTTCTCATCTTTATCTCGTTATTTCGTATCTTGTAATTACTTTGTTTATCGAGTCGTGTTTGGTAGTTTGTTTGTAATTTTCAAGTTACTTTTCTCTTATCGAGTCAAAACCTCTTTCAAAAACCTTAGTCTTGTTTGGTTAGATGGTTGTGCCCTAATGCATGTAAGAGCGTAGTAAATCGCATGTTGTTTAAAGCAACATCTAATGCATGCTTTGGTGTGTGACCCAACGTCTAATTCGATAAGATTAAGTGAAAGCACGCATTACGAGGAGTGACCCAAGGCCGTGAGTCATGTGAGTCGTGGGCCGCCCTTTTGTGCACGTTTCCCTAGGCCGAATTGGCCGTATAATGCGTCTTGTACGGTTTTGTGTATAGCGTTGTATTTTAGATCGAGTTGTATCTTTAATTTCTTGTTGTGTCGGCATGAAATGCCTGGGTTGTAATAGGGTAGATCCCAACGGCTCCCCCATTCCCATCAAGCCTTGTTTGTTTGCTTTACATGTTGTTAGATCAATCAACCCACATGCTAAATTACAACTTTGACAAAGTTAGTTTAGTTGCATCTAAATCGACATAGAAACTTCACATGTTAGGGTTTTGAAAACGATGTTTGCATATCATATATCGTAGTAGCTATGACCTTGTTTGAAATCCAACACTTGACTTAGTAGAGGCCGTTATCGACGGGCGGGGTTAGGTGTCCTTATGGGCTTCCTAACACGTACCCTCACCCCTTACTCAAGATCTATGGTTTGTGGATCCGTCTAAATACCATTGGATTATGAGAGTCATTCTAATCGAGTGATATAGGGTACAAGTCATTATCTTTAATCACTCGTAGTCGATTGGCTTTATGCTTTTCGATGAAAGGTGTAAAGTTGACTTGAACGGTTCCAAGTTCCCAAAAAACTTGGTGGCGACTCTAATTTGTCTTAATTCGATTCGAAAGAACCTCGAGTCGATTATGCCTAGTGTGGATCCCGAGAAAGCAGTTCCCGAGGGCCTTGTCCACAGTTTGGCGACTCCGCTGGGGAAAAGAGGACTAGTTACACTTTGCTTCTAGGGTCTTTTCCTCCGAGTTGAAACTTGAAAAGAAAGTATTGGAAAGTAAAACATTACTCATAGTGCTACGATTCATGCATAAACCCTTAAGGATTTTCCCGGGCCGTCCCAGCGTTTCTTTGTGATGCGTGTGGGGCGACGTCCCACTATGCCAGGAACTCGCACATTGCTTGCTTCCGCTCCGCCTCGCGTGGTTCTTGATGGCGGGGATGCTCTTCTAGGTACTCTACCTAAAGGCCCTTGCTCTATAAGACCGCAAAAGGATGGAGGGCATAGACCTTCTTGTAGAAGACTTGCCGAGACTTAGAGATGTCTAGGAGCATACATCCTTATAACATGAGAATGACAATGTGCAAGGTGTTTTCCCGAGTCTTTTCAAAAGTTTCCATGTCAATTTCAAAACCGAACTTTTGAACAACTTAATTTCAAATAGCGTGATTTTTAAAACGCGGAATGCTGCCAAAATAGGACTAGAATTTTCGACCAAAATAAGCTTTTATAGCCGGCATGCTGCCCATTTCAAATCTCATTTTCAAATCGATCCTTCGTTTTTTTTCAAATTCAAATCCAAAATATTTCTCGAACCTTAACCAAGCATGAAATGCGTCGAGTCGTGTCCGGGTCATGGCCGTGTTAGGCCAGGCGTTTTTTCGTCCCAAGAGTCTAGAACACGACCCTGTTGGGTCACCCAAGCTCACCTCTTGGGCTTTGAGTCATGTTGGTCGACCATTTGGTCTAGGATAGTCCACAGAAACGACCAAGCTAGGCCCTTTAGGACATTTCACTCGAACCTAAGGACTATGTTGGTCCAATCACGGGTTTAGTCACACCGAGTCCAGTTTAGAATCGAGCTATGACAGCTTGAGTCATGTCGTTTTGTCGAGTCTACAATAAATCGAGGTCTAAATCCAACCATGAGTCGAACCTTTGGTTAGTTAGTCACAAGTCGATTCTTTGCTTGAGTCGAGTTGGTGTCGTGTCCTTAAGTGTGCAGGGGCTCTTACTTTAAATATTGACTCGGTTCGGGGTTTTCTTGTAGAAAGGCCGCCCAAAACCCGACGTCAAGCAATGGAAGATGCTGTCAACAAGCTCACCGAGGCCGTGAACCTCATGATGACCCGAATGGATGCAATCGAATCTAAGCTGGGTGAAGATTCCCCTTTATCTACCCCACCTCTGACTGATCTGGAGAAACGGTTCACGTTCATTGAAGACCGTCTGAAACTCTCCCAGGGGAAGAACATCCACTATGAGAATGGTTGGGCCTATGCCCCTGTTCAGGATAAGTTGCCCTCGAACATGGTACTCACTGACATCCCAAAGTTCAAGGGCACCGAAGATCCAGTCCACCATGTTAAGGCCTATAAAGGGTACTTAGCACTGAAGGGAGTACCTGCTGACATGCTCTCTGAAATTTTTGCCCAATCTCTGGATGAACACCCGAAGGCGTGGTTCTATAATCTTGACCTTAAGAACTTCCCCACTTTCGAAGATATTACGGTGGAGTTCTGTAAGCACTATATGCTTGACAATGTTGAGATTCAAACCAACATAAGGACTTTGGAAGTAATGACACAGAAGGAAAAAGAGGGCTTTACCGAATTCCTCGCAAGATGGCGCGGCAAAGCGTGAAACTAGCTAAGAAGCCTGATGAAGTTGAAATGGTAGATAAGTTCGTGAAGAATTTACGACCTGTTTACCGTAATGCTCTGAAATACCAGAATTTTGGTTCTTTCAAAGAATTGATAAGAATCGGGATAAAGGTAGAGGATGATGTCCGAATGGCTGAAGCTGAGAAGCCAAAAGGATACCAAGGGGCCTCGTCATCTAAAGCAAAAGCACCAGCAGCGGCCCACTTCGTTGAAACTGTCAATCTCTTAGATGGACAGTAAAAAAGGCCTCCGCGCCAAGCTCCGAGGGTATTCACCGATATTGGGTGCACTTACGCCTACGCTCTCCAAAGGCTCATGGCCCAAGGAAAGTTGAAGCCCATTGGTCCAACTCCGGACCCTCCCGCTGATCAACAAGGCAAATGGTACAAACCAAATGCCTACTGTGCCTTTCATCAAGGGAAGGGACGCGATACTGAAAGGTGCTTTAGAATAAAGCACGAAATTCAAGATATGTTTGAGAACGGAACGCTCCCAATCCTGGCCATAAAGCCCAACAACGTCACCAACCCCTTTGGGGACCACACTAACTTTGTCTCTACCGAAGATAGTGTTGATTACTCTCACTTGATTCGCCCATGTCGTCTAAAAGGGGTTTTCATCGGAAGAATATTCGTGGATTGCTCCGAATTCCTACCAAGCTCGAGAAACGAGATTACATTCGGGGATTTTGTTGTTGATTGCACTCCTTACATACTCCGAAGCGAAAATGGAATCAATGGCGTTTGGGATGATGACGAAGATGATGTTTACCTCGTCAAAGGTGCGACAATCCCTCACACCCAAGAAGAAATCTTAAAAGTGAGGCAACATTCCCTAGAGTCAAACCATCTGACTAGATCAGGGCGCCAGTACCGTGTGGAGAAAGCTAAGGATATCCCGAGCAAGACACCTCCCAAGGAGCCGGTAGTGGTCGAAGTTCTTGGTGAAGGGTCGACCTCCGAGGCTTCCCTCATCAAGCAACTCCAAAAGACTAAGGCCGACGTGTCTATCTGGCAACTTATCTTGAGCTCTTTCGAACATCGTCAAGCTTTGTTACAAGCTTTGATGAACATGACCGTGTCGTCAAATACTACTCCTGCTGACATGGTCACTCACATCGCCCATAATCGGTCTCAGATTACCAACGCCGTGACGTTTTCCGACGAAGATCTACCACCAATTGGGCCCCGACATATCCTGGCCCTCTATGTGGCTACCGTGTGTCTCAACAAGCATATCCCTATGACTTTGGTTGACGACGGATCGGCTGTCAACGTACTCCCTTTGAAAACGGCGCATATTCTGGGCCTGGAGAAGAATGACTTCATTCCCACTACACAGACAGTTCGGGCATTCGATGGCACTGTGCGTCGAGTAAGTGGACTTGTCGATCTAGTAGTACAGATGGGGCAAGTGGAAAAGAAAATAAGTTGCCAAGTAATTGACATTTGCTCATCCTTTAACTTGTTGTTGGGAAGGCCTTGGATCCACGCTACAAGGGCCGTAACATCAACGCTGCATCGAAAGATCAAGGTCCCACTCAACGGCGAAACCATCACTATCGACGCCACGCCAATTACTGTGGCAGGAGGAGACATTACTTCTGAAGTAAGGGTCGAAGCTGCCAATGACGCATGTGGTTTCGAGATTGTCAACATGATTGAGCTGAACTCCGAAGTAGAGAATATGGATCTATACACGGGAAGTCATGCCTGCGAGGTGATTCTCAAGACTGGGAAGTACTTCGGTTTCTCTTTATATCCTAGAAAGGAGGGTACATTCGAGTTGAAACCGCCAGTAACCAAAGGAGTAACCTTCGGGCTTGGATATGAGCCCACTGGGAAAGATCTGCTGGAAAAGAGGGGAAGGACGATCGAAGATCGAGATATTAAAATGGGACCGTATCACCTAACCTTAAACGGTCATTTCGCGAGAGCTGGGGAAGAACTTCCCTGCATGGACTTCCCCGAACCTATCTTTGACCCAAAGAAAAACCTTATTGTCCCGGGAATCGATTGTCCCGGGAATCGAAGTATTCCAAGACTGCTACTACATCCCTGAAGATATTTTGACTGTGATGCCAGTAGGGACTAAACCGGATCCAATAAATGACGAGAGAGCTATGGGTCTTCTTTTCGGTGAAGAGAAGAAATCACCAATACCAAACGAAGATTTGGTAAGCATGATCCTGAGAAGCGAGCGGTTCGACCCATCTACCCTCATCACCGATGTAGATCCTCTTAGGACCAACACGGGATGGCGGAAAACAATCAAGTGGACTGACAACAAGGGACTTCTTTTCAAGTTGACAACGGGAGAAGGAGAGATGTTCAAGCCAGATGATGTTACCATTCTGAGTCTGAGTCTGAGTCTGAGTCTGAGTCTGAGTTAGGTCCTAAGATTGAGTCTAAGGAGTCAGGTGTTGAAAATACCCCTCCCCTAGCTTTCCCTTCCTATGCACCCTTTCCTAATGGTGGTATTCCGGGGCCTGTCCCGAATACCCCTATCTCGCCACTGAGCTCCGACCAGTTGGCTCAAATGTTAGCGCATTTCGCGCAATTTCAAATCAATAATAATATGAACCAGTTTGCTTACGACTTGTCTCACTTACATTGTAATTCAAACTTTGAAAATGACTGTTTTAATAATGACATTGAGATTGAGGTCGAAGATGAACAGTTGGTCGAAGAAGAAGAAGAAGAAATGGAACCACCTCTACAGTTGATAAAAGGGTTAGAAGAGTACGAACAGAAAACTTCGATCATCGAAGATACCGAAACCATCAATGTGGGTACAACCTTAGAACCGCAGGAGCTTAAAATAGGAACTACTTTAAGTCCCACCGAAAGACAAGGGTTCGTTGGGTTGTTACACGAGTTCAAAGATGTTTTTGCGTGGTCCTACAAAGACATGCCCGGCATTGATAGAGAAATTGCGGAGCACAGGATCCCAATCAAGCCGGGATATAAGCCAGTCAAGCAGAAGCTCCGCAAAATGCACACAGATTGGTGTTTGAAAGTCATGGAAGAAATCGACAAGCAACTCAAAGCTGGGTTCATCAAGGTGTCAGAATACTCAGACTGGGTGGCTAACGTCGTACCGGTGCCAAAGAAAGATGGCAAAGTTCGGGTTTGTGTCGACTTCCGGGATCTAAACAAGGCAAGTCCGAAGGACGATTTCCCATTACCTCACATAGACATCTTGGTTGATAACACGGCAAATCACGCGTTATTATCCTTTATGGACGGATACGCCGGTTATAATCAGATCAAGATGGTGAAAGAAGACATGCATAAGACTGCGTTTAGAACGCAATGGGGAACCTACTGCTATACAGTAATGCCTTTTGGGTTGATAAACGCAGGAGCCACATACCAAAGGACCGCGACAACGTTGTTACATGATATGATGCATAAGGAAGTCGAGGTTTATGTCGACGACATGATTGTCAAGTCAAAGGAGTGTGATGGCCACCTTGGTACACTACGCAAATTCTTTGAACGATTGCGCAAGTATAACATGAGGTTGAATCCCCAAAAGTGCGCATTCGGAGTCACATCCGGCAAACTGTTGGGTCACATCGTTAGCCACCGTGGCCTCGAGGTGGACCCATCAAAAGTAAAGGCCATAATGGAAATGCCTCACCCAAAAACCGAAAAGGAAATTCGAGGTTTCCTAGGAAGAATCCAGTATATAAGCCGGTTCGTGGCAAGGCTAACTATGATATGCGAGCCAATTTTTAAGAAGTTGAAAGTCGGAGAACACGTAGTATGGGATGATCACTGCCAAGCCGCGTTCGATAAGATCAAAGAAATACTATCTTCCCCTCCCGTGCTCAGCCCGCCAACAAATGGGTTACCACTTTTGTTGTATCTTACAGTTACGGACACTGAAATGGGGGCAATACTGGCACAGATAGTCGATAAAGAGGAAAGAGCAATTTACTACATTAGTAAAAAGTTCTTGGAGTATGAAATCAAGTATACTCAGCTCGAGAAGACATGTTTGGCTTTAGTGTGGGCGACAAAGAAGTTACGACACTACATGCTCAGTCATAGTGTCTGCATCCACTCGAAGATGGACCCAATCAAATACTTGTTTGAAAAATCCGTTCTAAATGGCAGGGTGTCGAGATGGACTTTAATGCTTTCCGAATTTGATCTAAAATACGTACCGCTGAAAGTGATAAAGGGAAGGGCGATTCTGAGACTTCCGGATAACCCGATAGAAGAAACTGAGGTTGTAGATACATGGTCGTTTCCCGACGAAGATATCGTTCATATAGACAACGATACGTGGGACCTCTATTTTGATGGAGCATCCAACTGCAGGGGCTACGGGATAGGAGTGCTACTTATTTCACCAGAAGGTGAACATGTTCCCATCTCGATCAAGTTGGACTTTAATGTTACTAATAACGCGGCCGAATATGAAGCGTGCCTACTCGGTTTGCACAGTGCTCTCGAGTTAGGCATCAAAAAGCTTGTAGTACATGGGGACTCGTCACTAGTGATCAATCAAGTGGCCGGGACGTGGAAAACCCAAAGTGATAGCCCGGCTCCGTACCAAGCGAAAATCGAGGAACTAGAAAAGTTGTTCGCCGATGTCAAATACGTGCACCTCCCCGAGAGATGAAAACCAGTTTCTTTGATGCACTATCAAAGCTAGCTGCTCTGATCAACATACCTGATCATATGGATACTATGCCAATATGTGTCGAACGAAGATCATCACCTGCTTACGTTAATGTAATCGGAGACACAGAAGAAACCGAGGCTGAACCTTGGTATCATGCTATTCTGAAATTTAAAGAATCAGGAGAGTATCCACCCGACATGGATAGCCGCGGAAAGCGCGCTATTCGAATGCTAGCCGCTCAGTTCGTTAGAACCAATGATGGGCAATTGTACAAGAAGACCGCGCAAAATATCCTTCTGCGATGCATAGACTCACCAACTGCAAAAAGAGTCATGGAAGAAGTCCATGACGGGGAATGTGGCCCACACATGAATGCCCATATGCTAGTGCGTAAAATCACGAGATTAGGGTATTATTGGACCACGATGGAGACAGATTGTCGCAAATATGTCAGACATTGCCATAATTGCCAAATCTTTGCGAACATACAACACGTGCCACCATCATCACAGTTACGTTGACATCACCATGGCCTTTCTCAACATGGGGAATCGACATTATTGGAAAGGTCAACCCATCCGGAACAGTGGGCATTGTTTCATGCTAGTCGCCATCGATTACTTCACGAAGTGGGTAGAAGTGAAATCATACAAAGTACTACAAGCGAAGCAGGTAGCAAAGTTCATTCAGAATGAAATCATTTGCAGATATGGGGTGCCGCATGAGTTCATTAGCGACCATGGCACTCACTTCCAGGCTGAAACTGCTATGATACTTGAAAAGTATAAAATCAAGCACCACAAGTCGTCACCTTATCGACCTCAAACAAATGGCGCGGTGGAAGCCGCCAACAAGACAATCACTGTGATTCTCAGGAAAATGACCGACAATTATCGCGAATGGCCAGAGAAGATACCGTTCGCACTATGGGGATACAGGACGTCTATTCGCACAGCCACTGGAGCAACTCCGTTCTATTTAACATATGGGATGGAAGCGATTCACCCATCGAATTAGAGGTACCTTCTTTAAGGATCCTGTTAGAAAGTCGGGTCCCCTGGTTGATCGGCCGCAAGCGCGTATGATTCCTTGGTCATGCTCGACGAGCGATAGTTAAATGCGCTACACCATGTTCAACTCTATCAGAAAAGGATACAAAGGGCATTTAACAAGAAGGTGAAGCCTCGAGGAATAAAGGATGGGGATTTGGTCCTAAAATCTGTCCGCGCTTTACTACCAATCGACCCGAGGGGAAAATTCAAGCCGAACTGGGCCGGTCCTTACCTGCTAAAGAAAATACTATCGGGAGGCGCAGTCAGACTAACAGATCTAGATGGAAACGACTTTGCAAATCCGACGAATTTGGATCAACTGAAGAAATACTATCCTTAGAACTCATTCTCAATGTCGTAAAATAAAATTTTGAATTGCAGTGCTTGCAAGCGAGTCTAAGCCGCGTCACTTTTGCTTCGCTGCTTTTTGTGCATTATAGACTGATGTTTATAGCGCATTTTGTGGAACTACGAGCTCGGTTTGATTCTGTTGATAACAGATACGTAGGCAGCTCTTTATAAGAGTACAACCGACCCTTCCTTTAATAAAATGAAATTTTATGCAGAAACTGGAAATTTTAATAGATAGTAAGTCTTTTTAAAATCGGGCGATGCCCATTACAACCTTAAAAAAAAAAAAAACCAAAGAACAAATAATAAGTAGTAGTATTAAATAATAGTTTGGAGTCGAAGGCTCCTACATCTTCCTTTTCCCTTTGCCTTTTGGGTCACGTGACCGAGGCTCCTGCGGAGGAGAGGTAGTAGTTCTGTCTAGCGCGCTTCTTAGGAGGGATCATCATTTCCTCCCGAGGGCCCAGCCTATCTTTTACATTCAAGCGAGGACCAAGTCTTCCTTCCAAGGCTGAGCCCGAATGTGCCTTTGAACCCAACCTTTTCCATACACCTGTCGCCTCTGAGTCAGTCTTAGGAGTCTTCTCAGTCTTAGTTTCAGGTCCAGATGCAGACGAAAGATCGTTAGCGAAGAAGTCGCGACTGCTTCTGCCTTTGTCATAATATCTGATGTCGACAAGCTCATCCTTCCGACACAAGTTCTTACCTGATTCAGTCTTCTCTTTAAGCCACTTAGTGTAGGACGGGGATACCCAGGTAGTCTGAGGGCGCGCAGATACGTACCAAAGACGCCTTTGATGCCACCTTTCGAGCCAGACATCACAAATAGAGGGATGTAGCTCTCTTGCTCGTCCCAGAACAGCCTCGCACTTGGGAATTACATGTCTACGGCCCATCTGACGCAAGACGCGGTCGGGGTAAATGTGAATAGACCTTTCCAAACCCAATAAATGCAAACATCTGGTCTTATCATCTTCCGGAAGGATAGTAAAAGATTTGAGGTGAAGCCAAGGCATAAACCAGCAATGAGGGCGACCTCCTCCTTCTGTCATTTTGTTTCGCCAATAAGCAAGGTCATTTTGATGCTCGTCTTCATACCGCTTAGCACGCATAGTCAGCATACGGGCGAGGTACGAGTTTGGCTCACGCGGCGGGGCAAAGAGCCAAAATCTCTCACAAAGCCACACCTGCAAAAAAAAAGAAGAAGAAAAAAAAAACGTGAAAAAAAAAAGAAGAAAACGAAAAAAAAGAACGAAAAAAAAGAAGAGAATGAAAAACGAGAAAAAAAAAGAGAAAAAAAAAAACGAAAAAAAGAGAATAAAGCAAAATCGTGGCTGAATGCAGCAAAATCGTGGCAGAATGCAGCAAAATCATGGCAGAATGCAACAAAATCGGGGCAGAAACACAGAATTGTGGCAGAAATCGTGGCAAAATATAGATAAATCGTGGCAATAACACAAGAATTGTGGTAAAAATCAAGAACACGAAATCAAGAGGATAGATTTTGTTACCTGCAATAGACGGGAGCATCCCGACCAATCAGCACCAAGGTTCATTTTCTTAGCATCTAAACCCTAATGGTTTCAGCAAGAATAATCCAGGACGGATTATGTCCCGTCTCAATGTGAGACACAATAGACATGAGTTTCGCTTGTCCTACGCAAGTTGTCCTGTTCATTCTACCTTCGAAGACATAAAGATGTAACATGATCAAACCAAATGCTCTGCGGCAATACGTTGGCAGTGAAGTACTGTTTCGCAAGATGCAAAATTTCCGATGAATAGCAAGAAGGTTGACTTCGTCACCAGTAACTATTTCCTCAGACTCCGTCCTGGAGAGGCTAAGATAGTCTAGATATATTCTACGCCGCCCCGAATGAAATTTTGGTATAGCCGGTATGGCCTCAGCATCCCATCCTCTCAGGGCAGAAAACTCTTCTGGTAAAGGGCAGATCTCCCCCTCAGGAAAAGCAAAGACATGGTTACGAGGATCCCAATAGCTAAGGCAGTGTTCTAGCAAAGCAGGTTGAAGGCGGATCTGGCGTAAGGGAAGTAATTGCGCCAGTTGAGCGGTCTTTAATTCTTGTCTTTCTGCAACAGTGAAGTCTATCTCCCATGCTCGCATAGCACTCACTAAATTATTCATAATGATTTATGTCGTTTGCACCAATTTGGGAAAGCAGAATAAATTTTGCAGTGCAACTCTTCCTTATATATAGAAAGTATAAGGGAAGGAAACACCTAGGGGGACACCCCTAGGGTGGCGTTTTTTTTGGCTGTGTGGGCCTCAGGTCGCGCGCCTCCTAGGCCCGCCCTGGTTCACACCAGTCTTTAGCACGATGCGTCGGATTTTCGCTCATTCATCGCATGTTTTGGCACCAGAGTGACCAATTTACATTTCTACCCCCAGCAAGTCCATATTTGAATTAAAACCCGTGCACACTTAGGGTTTTATTTTCTTTTTTTGTTTTACGGTAGCGGGCTACGCCCACGTGGTTTACAGGTCATACAGAGTGTCTGAGTCGTGTTTCATGCTCACCCATTAAGGTTCGATTTCAAAAATTTCAAAATTTCAAAATTTCAAAATTCCAAAAACTTTTTGCGAATTGTGGATAGATGATCCAAGTAGTAGAATCTTTTCGGGTCGGTGGCCCAATCTTTCAAAATTTCAAATTCATTTTTCGAAGGGTCGATGGCCCAATATTCCAAGTGATGTCAAAATTAAACTTCGGGTCGATGGCCCAATTATTCAAAATTTTCAAATTCAATTTTCGGATCGATGACCCAGTATTTCAAATGATCCAATTTTAAGATCGATGATGAATTTTGGACATACTCCAGCAGATGATAAACTTTGGGCATGTGTCAGCAGTTGCCGAACTACGACGCGGGTTTGATTCCGTCAGAAACGGATACGTAGGCGCCTAAGGATAAGGCTCAATCCACCATATATGCGATTTGTGGGTCGACGACCAATGACGATAATTTGACACAGCAGAAGCAAGAGTCAATCCCCAACGAAGTTTCAGGTATGATCTCTTCTTATGGCTGGCGAGCTTATGTACGCAAGTCTAATGGACTATAAACGACCCGCAGAATCCTCAGGTCGAGAGGGACCTGGGGTATACTTTGACTTTCGCCATGTCCAAGCCTCAGTCAAAGTGGGGGCTCTGTAGATACCCATATCCGTCGATATTGGAATTTATAGAGAACCCGACAAACACCCGATGATGATAGGACACATGTATTTATTAGTTGTCATTGTCATTATTTGGGTTCGTTTTACGATGTAGAATGAGCGTGATCGACGGAGTATTTTTATTTAAATGATACCTAAATTAAAGCTTTTTTTAGGTGAATTCAATTTATTTTATTTTATTTTGAATTTATTTTCCCAAGTTTATTTTATTGAAAATAAAATAAATAATTTATTTGAAAAATCATTTTATGAGTGTATTTGATTTGAAAAGTCATTTATTTTAATGTGTTAATTGATTTGAAAAATCGATTTAAAAATCGAAAAAAACTCGTTTCAAACACGTGGTTTGGAGCTCGATTATAGCTCGGTTTTTTAGCCCGTTTTCTTTACGAGTTGGCACGAATATCGAGTACACTAACCAACCTAAGCCTCTACCCATCCAACCCCAGTTCGAACCCCATAACCACGGCCCAAATCCCATCCCAAACACCCCCCCAACAGCCCGCAAAAACACGAGCAGCCCCCATGTTTTGCGTGCCAAATCCCGAGCCTAAAACCCGCTCCAAACACCACCAAAACCCGTTCCCATTAACCCTAACCCATACCCTAGTATCCTACCCATATTACCTTACCTTAACCACCAAGAAAACCCGTCACAAAGCCTCTCAAACCCTAACAAAAGCTGCTGGACAGCAGCTATGTGCAAACCGAGCCCGTCTGCCTCTCCCCCCTTTTAACCTACTTTAACTCCTTATAAATACCACCCCTTCACCATACATTCATTCCTCTAAGTTCTCCATACATACTACCTTCACTTACAAGCTTTAAACTCCAGAAACAAACCCTAATTGCCTCCCAAAAACCCTCGACAAAACCGACTTACAAACTGAGAATCAGTTTGTGTGTCCTCTTTGAAACCGTTTGTTCAACAATCAAACCTCCATCAAAATTCGAGTTTCTTGTTCCAAATTAACCATACAACATCCATATACACATTATACAAAGATTTACGAGCCAAATTGCCCTTCAGAGTACACGAATTCCCTCGAAAAACAGAGTGTTATACACTCTGTTTTCGCGGCTTTTCCCTGTCTGTCCAGTTCTGTTTGTGCTCGTTTTTCGTGCCCAATAACTCAAAACGAGCAGGGATTGTTTTAATATCTCTGTTCACCTCTCTTTCTAGTTTTCAAAACATCTTTTAAATCGAATTTTCACCGTGAAACGAGAGAGAAATCGCTGTTTGAAAGTTGATGTCCAGATTTGCAAAAAACGTGTTGTTTGCTTTGTTTATTCGTCGACGACGGCCTCTCGAGATAAAATCTACGATCGATTACGACCCAAGACGGTGTCAACGATACATGTAGGTTGAGGGTGCATCAAATCCTCCTCTTTCTCCCTTTTATTTCGTTTTTTATGTGTGTTTTTTTTATAGTTTGTTTGTTTGTTTGTCGTTTTTGTTTATCGGTTGTTCTTATTAACTATGAAACTAGTTTAGTCCGAGTATGAGTTAAAGTACCACCATGAACACCCGCGTTGACTTGAGATGGGAAAGAAACCGCTACATCAGTCGGTCGTACACCCCCGTCTCATTTACATATCCTCGTGTTCAAGGTAGGGCATTAATAAAACAAATTCTGACTTCGCTCTTCGCTTTTGACCCCTCTCTTCTCTCGTGTGATTCGACCTACCCCTGGACCATTTACATGTTAGTATGACCTCTGATTGTTAATATATAACTCGTTTATATGATATTAGATCAGGTTAATAACCTAATTAGACACTTTAGGGTACATCGACATAGCTTTTAAAACCGATTAACAATTCTGTAACTTAATTGAATGCATCTCTCTCTCTCACCTAATTTATCGCTAGTATAAGAGTGCGTGATTAACACCTTCTTATTAACACTCGATGAGTTAAATTAATTAGCAAACTTGACCTAATTTGACCCCTTTAGGCCGTGTAGAATGCGCGTTTGCAAGGTATCTTTTCAAATCAATCAACGTTGTTTCTAACTCGTTTTCTAACTTGTTTCCTATCCCGTTTCGCAATCATCTATCTAACCTAATGAATCTAACCTAAGGATTAGGGTATGCTAGATCGTGTAGGCCGTGTTTGGCCGTGTCCTTGTAGTCCCTTTTCTCGTTATTTTCTCATCTTTATCTCGTTATTTCGTATCTTGTAATTACTTTGTTTATCGAGTCGTGTTTGGTAGTTTGTTTGTAATTTTCAAGTTAGTTTTCTCTTATCGAGTCAAAACCTCTTTCAAAAACCTTAGTCTTGTTTGGTTAGATGGTTGTGCCCTAATGCATGTAAGAGCGTAGTAAATCGCATGTTGTTTAAAGCAACATGGCCCGATTTATGCTAATGCATGCTTTGGTGTGTGACCCAATGTCTAATTCGATAAGATTAAGTGAAAGCACGTATTACGAGGAGTGACTCAAGGCCGTGAGTCATGTGAGCCGTGGGCCGCCCCTTTGTGCACGTTTCCCTAGGCCGAATTGGCCGTATAATGCGTCTTGTACGGTTTTGTGTATAGCGTTGTATTTTAGATCGAGTTGTATCTTTAATTTCTTGTTGTGTCGGCATTAAATGCCTGGGTTGTAATAGGGTAGATCCCAACGGCTCCCCCATTCCCATCAAGCCTTGTTTGTTTGCTTTACATGTTGTTAGATCAATCAACCCACATGCTAAATTACAACTTTGACAAAGTTAGTTTAGTTGCATCTAAATCGACATAGAAACTTCACATGTTAGGGTTTTGAAAACGATGTTTGCATATCATATATCGTAGTAGCTATGACCTTGTTTGAAATCCGACACTTGACTTAGTAGAGGCCGTTATCGACGGGCGGGGTTAGGTGTCCTTATGGGCTTCCTAACACGTACCCTCACCCTTTTACTCAAGATCTATGGTTTGTGGATCCGTCTAAATACCATTGGATTACGAGAGTCATTCTAATCGAGTGATATAGGGTACAAGTCTTTATCTTTAATCACTCGTAGTCGATTGGCTTTATGCTTTTCGATGAAAGGTGTAAAGTTGACTTGAACGGTTCCAAGTTCCCAAAAAACTTGGTGGCGACTCTAATTTGTCTTAATTCGATTCGAAAGAACCTCGAGTCGATTATGCCTAGTGTGGATCCCGCGGACGCAGATCCCGAGGGCCTTGTCCACACTTTGTTTTGCATATTCTTTGAGATTTTGATCCCTTGGTAGGAAAGGAGTAAGAATCTTGCATTTTCATGGCAAAACGAGACTAAATTGATCGAATTCAATGACCAAGCATCAAGAAGAGACAAGATTAGAAGGCCTTTGTATATATTATAGTAGAAGAGCAATGTTGAGAAACGATCCTTGAGTCCCCAAGGAAATCCCCACGGATTTTATGAAGAAAAGGGAAGAAAAAAAGAAGAAATGTTGCTGAGGCACAATCCGTGCGGATTGTCTACAATCCGGCCATCCTCCACATGCACAATCCGTGCGGTTTCATCCCAGGACGCTCGGGTTTGCCACCACCACAATCCGCCCGGATTCCTCCAAAGCCACCCGTGTTCCACTGCCAGAATCCGCCCGTCCCGACTCCAAAACGCACGGATTCCTGTACAGCACAATTTCGTCTTCTCCAAGCTACAAAGAAAGAAGCCCTTCCTTCGAAAAATAACGGCTCCTCCCTGCTCAATCTAAAAAGTGTAATTACTAGTTAAGTTCTTAGTTAACCCTAATGCATCCCCCTAATTTCCACTATAAATACCCCATTAGTCTAATGAGAAGAGCATGTTCTTCTTATCAATTCTTAGAGTAGTTAATATCAATCAAATCTCTCTTTAGTTTTGAAATCAACAATTAATCAAGTTTTAATACAAGTTTTATTTCCTTAATCTCTCTTTTGTTCATCCTTTATTTTGGGTAATTGAAGATTATTTGGGTTATTATTGGGAGATTGACAACCTCTCAATCAAGCATCAAGTACTTCTTTTATCTTTGCTTTATTATTGGAATCATTAGTAGGTATAATCCTCTTAATCCCTTTTTAACTATTGTTAATTACTTTCATTTATTCATCATATTTCATTTTGTTGGTATGATTGACAACTTTGCTAGCATGATCAAAATGATAATGAGTGAGTAGTCTCTTAGCTAGGGTTAATGGGTGATTAGGGGAAACCAACATGGGGAATGATTCATTCTTAAATTAATATGCTTTCATGATTTATTTGCTTGATTGTTTTGATCTCAACTCATGCACATGTTATGTTTGATGAAATGCGAGCCTATGAATCCTTGCATTTTTTACCCATCATCTATCTTTTCAATGAGACTTGTAAGACATAAACCAACTCGAGTCTCATTAGACCATGCATGTTGTTGAGTAGGGAGGATTAAGTCGACTTGTAGGTGTTGTACAATCTAATCAATTCGGCTCCGGGACCCAAACTTTCCTAGGATTGTAAGATATAACCCAACTCAATCCATCACAACAATAATTGCTTGCTTATAATTTGAGAACATGTTTGTATGATCAATTCCCATGATTCCCCTATGACCCCATGACACCTTAGTGCTTTTTATCAATTGTTTACACCCCTTTTCATCTTGCTTGTTTATTTACATTGCTATTTTAGTTAGTGACCTTCTACATCAACCCAAATTGTGACACCCCTAAGACACCACTAGTTTCAATAGAAATCTCATCTCAATTCCCGTCCCTTGGGATCCGACCTTTACTTGCCTCTTTACTAATTGTAGAGTTGTTTGTGAAGCTATAAATTGTGTTTTGATTCGGACGTGACCCAACGACCACACCTTTAATTGTGAACACGAAACGGACCGATCACCACAACAACCACCTACCCAATACCCACTTCACAATGAATTCCAAATGCCACAATACAACCATTTTCAAACCCACCCACAACAAGAAGATGAGCCCACTCAAAATGTGATTCTCCAAATTATGGGAGATCAACAAAACTTCTTCAAACAAATGCTAGAGGAGAGCCAAAATAGGGACAATGTTATTCAAGGCATTGTTACCCAAGGTGAGGAGTTGGAAATTCAAATTGCCCAAATGAAGGAAGCCCAAATAACTACTCCTTACCATTCCTTAGACCATGAGTGCGAGTTTGAAGAAGTTACCTTTGATGAGAAGTGGGAATAGCCAATCTTCTTGAGCTCTTGTGAGTATGAAAGTGTGGTGTTTGATGAAGAAGATATGAGCTTGAGTACGCCAAATATTCTTAGCCTTTGTGAGTATGAGATGCTGTCTTTTGATGTGAATATTGAGATGGTGGAGGAAGAATTATTGAAGAAGAATGAAGCCCCTATCTATGATTCGTATGAAGATAGCGATTATGACAAGCCTAAGGAAGGAGTTTATACGGAATATGTGTCTTGCAAGGACTTATGGAATGAAGAAGAGGAATGGAGTTGTGATATTACCTCACTTGAGAACCCCATCCTTGAGAAGTTTGAGTTATGCTTCCATGAGGAAGATGAATATCTCTTTCCTATTAACCATGAAGACCTTTTCGCACCCACCATGGAACCTATGATTGTTGGAGATGATATGGTGGACCTTCTCCAAAAAGTCAAAACATCATATAAAGGGTACTTGATGGAGAAGCTCAAGAACAAACTTGCAAATGCTATCGTCATCACAAAAACTGAAGGAGAAGGTGGTAAGTGGAAGTCTACGGATGAAAATGAACTATACTTCATACCTAGTGTTGACAAGAATCATGGGCTTGTTGGTTTGAAGAATTGCAAATATTCAAGTGCCAAGGGCAACATGAAAGAGAGAATAAGTGACAAGCTCCCTTGGCCAAGCTTCTTATTGAATTGGAACAAACCGTATTCATGCTTGTTTGAAGATTGTGCTCAAGCATTTGATCGGTTATTGAGAGCATTGAGCAACATGGACAACATAAATAATCAGGGCAACAAGGAATGAGTTTGGTGGAGTCCTCCCTCAAACCACCATTTGTAAGACACCATTTTCTTTGACCTTGCATTACATTTACACTTGCATTTAGTTATATACATATACTTTTAGCTTGCATTTGTATTATATTACATTCATACTAGCTAGTTCATATAATATAGTTGCATTATAATATATTTCATGTAGATAGTTGCATATAGACTAGAATTCATGCATAGTCACTAATGACCAATCCTATTCATTTCCACACTATAAATAGTGTTTAAATCGGTTTGGGGAGGTTTGATCATAGGTGACCATAATTTACTAGAAAGCATGCATCATATAATATAGTTTACATTACATTCATTTGTTATATATGTCATATAGAATTGCATTTAGTTAGAGCATGCATTCATTCATACCATATCATTGCATTTGTACTTCAATTTCCATAAAATCAAAAAATCCAAAAACATATTTTTCTTTTTCATTCCTACCCCTACATGTACATTGAGGAAAATGTCCAAAATAAGGCGGGGGATGGGAATTTATATTCCAAAAAAAAATAAAAATTGAAAATTTTTGAAAAATACAAAAACATGTCTTTTTACTTCATAAATCTTAAAAACCATAAAAAATTGAAAAACTGAAAAACCCAAAACATTCTTTTCCTTTGTAGTGTAGTCTCGTATATTTTGTATATATTGTGTTTGTCCATCCTTTTTCACATTGAACGACTATGCCACATCCGAGACATGAGGATATTGAAGACCGCAAGGTATGATCTTTCCAATCTCCTTTTTCCTCTTTATGTTAATGACTATGCGGCTTTATTTTAATTGATGCGGTATAAACAATATGATTATAGGACTTGCATTTAGATTATTTGGCATAATAGTTGGTAGAAGCATATGCATTAGGATGTATAAATGTTAGTTGCATCATGGCATATAGTTGCATTTAGGAAACATTTTGTGAAACCGTCTATTCGGGAAGCTTGACAAGTGTATATAAGGCCCTTGTAGATACTTTTTCTTCTTAAGACTTTGCTTGTTAGAATGCTTGTAAAACACCCTAGGATGTGTCATGCTAGTATCCTTTGACCCATGGATTAAGGCCTAGTCAAGAGTACCTTGTGGTATGATAACTCATTGGCTACCGTTTATTCCAAGGTGACTATTGAAACCATGCAACCATCATCCATGTTCTACCATATTTTGTCATCAAAAAGGGAATGGGCACAAAAATTGTTCAAAATTTGAGTTCAAGAAATGAAATGAAAAGTCAAAAAGATTGCAAATTGCATCAAATGAAAAGAGGAGCAAAAATAGACTCCTAATGCTTCAAATATAAGCACCCTCACTACAAATGGAGTGACTTTGAAAATGTTCAAAAAGAAATGCAAAAAGTTGAAAAATTGTCAAGTGTTGAAAATGCCAAACATCAAAAGAAATGGCAAAGAAGTGTTCTCAAATGTGAAAATGCCACAAATTGGGGGGGGGGGGGGGGGGGGACAACAACAAAAAGCAAAATCCTATATGAAACTCAAATACTATTGATCCCTTTTCCATCATATCCACTTTTGTGCATGGTAGAGAGGGGACGACCCTTCTTCTTGTCTGAGAAAGAAGGGGAATTCCGCGATCCTTAAGTGTTTCTAACACCATAGGGAGTCTACTCTTGACGAAAGCATTTAACGATTGAGGACAAAGGTACCCTAGCTTGACACAACTTGGAGGTGATTTATTGGTATCCTTCTAAGCTTAGTAGTTTGAAGAAACCATATCTATAATGGAGTGTATACCCTTGAATTGCTTCCCCTTTAGATAATTTCCGCCACTTAGATGAGGAAAGTGGCTATTCTTTTGTAGATGCATCCATTACTTGATTTTGTGTGCTTTAATGCTTGGATGTGTCGCCATTTTGGCAAGCCCCACCTTGCCTTGCAAGAAGGCATCCTACCTCATAGTTGTCTTGTTGTGAGTTTGAAGGGCCGGAGTGAGACCCGCTAATTGTCTCACACCGGCTATATTAGTAAGTTAGTTTGAATAAGGGTCCTAGTTTTTGTCACCTCTTTACCCGCTAATTGTCTCACGCCGGCTATATCATTCCATAGCCATTTTATCAGTCAAATGCTTCATATTTTGCTTTCCTAGTGCATTTCGTATGTTTTGTAGGAAAGAAGGTAATTAGGCGGAAAGTCCCATCTCCCGTACATATTTAGAAGCTTTTTGACAATCTTGGATGGACTGGTATGAAGAGGAGGCAAGAATGATGACCAAGGATGTAGGAATAAAGAGTATATAGAAGGATCATAGGGTTAAAAGCAAGGATGACGAGAAGGAAGACATTACAAGAAGAAATTGCTCGAAAACAAAACCAATGGTTGATCCTTTGGCTCTTAAAGTATGCTAGATGAAATGGCGTCGAAAAATCAAGTGATCTAGGCTTTTGAATCACTCCAATAGGAGTCCGGATGAGAAAATGACTTCCGTTTTACAATCCGAGCTCAAATAAAGAAGCTATCCGCCAATCCGCTCGTCCCGAGACTAAGACACTCGTCCCCTGAGACAAGACGCTCGTCCTCCCTTCCAGGACGCTTGTCTTGAGGCCTTAATATCCGACCGTACCGTGCTTGTTCCGCTCGTCTCCCCCTGCTACAGGACCAGCGTCCCGACCCCTTGGCCGCTCGGATTCCTCTCTAGTGCCAACCGTCCCTACTGCCTAGACGCTCGGGATGCGCATATTTTTGAAAGACTAGCTAAAAGGAGACCGAATCTTTTCATGAGAGGAGCATTTCCTCAAGGACTTAATCGTCATTTAAGCCCTTAGTAACCCTAATTTGTGCACCTAATCCCTACTATAAATACCCCATTTGTAATAATCAAAGGGACCAAGCTCTCTTAACCAAGTTCCCATATTAGAAATTCCTCTTAGATTAGATTAGGAGTATATTAGAATTGATTACTCTTTAATCTTTCCACAATTTCACATTAATCTTTCCTTAATTATTGTTCAAGTTTATTATTCAAGTTTATTATTGGGTAATTGATGATTATTGGGTTATTATTGGAGAATTGACAACTCTTCATCAATCAATCAAGTTCTCTTCTTTTATTCTTTGCTTTATTATTTGGAATCATCTCAAGTTTGGTATAATTCTTTTACCCTTTATGCTTTATTGTTTATTTCCCCATTCTCTTATCATGTTTACACTTGTTGTGATTATTGACACCATTAATGACATGTTTACCATGATAATAAGTGAGTCGTCTCTTAAATAGGATTAGTGGGTAATTAGATGAAACCAACATGGTATTAATCGTGCTTAATTTAATATTTTTTCATAATTAGTTTGCTTGCTTGTTGTGATGTCAACCTATGCACATGTTATGTTTGATGAAATGCTAAGCCTATGAATCCTTGCATTTTTACCCATCTCTTATCTACTCAACTTGACTTGTAAGATATAAACCAACTCGAGTCTTGTTAGACCATGCATAGAAGTTGAATAGGAGGAAAGTAAGTAGACTTGTAGGTGTTGTACAATCTAATCGATTCGGCTCCGGGACCCAACTCTTCCTATGAACCGTAAGACATAAACCAAATCGGTTCCTCCATAACATTAATTGCTTGCAACTTTGTAAACATGTTTGTATGATCAACACCATGAATCCCTTATGACCCCATGACATCCTAGTGCTTTTAGTCAATTGTTTACATCTCTTAGTTTATTGTTTAATTTACTTTATTACTTTCATTAGTTTAGAACACAACTACAAACCCCATTAATTGTTACACTAGCATAAATTGAGATAGATAGACTTAGAACCCAAAGCACACCGTCCCATGGATCGACCTCGACTTACCACTAACTAGTTGTTTTGTTGAGAATATAAATGTGCTTGATTGAGAGCCCCAACGACACTCACGTCAGTCCCTGAGACCTCTTCAAACATTTCAAACTCGATTTTCAAAACATACAATTTTGAATTTCAAAAACCGTCTTGGGAAGCAATACCTTGTTTTCTGAGCCGATTCAAACTCAAACCATCTTTTGAAAATAAACTTAAGAAAACCCTTTCAACTGGCCGACTTGCGGGGATCTCTATCTTCGTAAGCCGTCCACAAAGCGACGAATGAATCTTTTTGAAAATTTCTATTTTCGAAAATTTCAGTCCACCATTCCAATTCCGCCTCGTGTCTATCGAGTCAAAGTAAACGCACTTATGGGTCTTTACTTATGAGTCGTCTCACCACAAGACTCGTCCAATGGCGTCACACTGCTACGTTGGACGCGCGTCAAAAGTTCGGTCAACACCGTCACGTCACAAATAGAGTCAGCACCGAGGTACCATACACGGTCATCCTTGTCTTGTTGTGTCTGATCTTTGTCTCGTCCTTTGTGTTATTTGCGTTCAGTCTTTGAACCATGTTGGATTGAGTTGTAATGTGAGCCTTTTTTCTGCCTCCGAACCATGGCCCCGTCTTCAACTTCGTCTGTCAACAGCAACTACAATGATAACTACAGGGATGTCACGACTGCTCAGCTAGCCAGCCTGATCACCGCTCTTAAGGCCACTCTGGATCGTGTCGAGACCCGTATCGACACCCTGGAAAACAAAGAAGCTGGAGAGCATAATACTCCACCTTTGACTGAAACTGAGAAAAGGCTTAAGCTCTTGGAAGAACAGCTCCTAGCCCGGGGTAACAATATCCATCTCGAGAACAACCGAAGGTTTGAACCTGTTGGGGATCAACTACCTGACAACTTTACCCTAACTGATGTGCCTAATTCAAGGGAGTAGAGGACCCGCTCAATCATATTCGAGCCTTCAAAGACTACATGGCCATAAAAGGGGTCAAACAGGAGCTCTTCACCCGGATCTTCCCATCATCCTTGGAACCGATCCCTCGCCAATGGTACTACTCCCTTGACCCGAAGAACCTTACTACTTGGAATGAGGTCGCAGTTGAATTTGCTAAGCAATACGCTGACAATGTTGAAATCCAAGCCAATACCCGTACCCTTGAGGTCCTAACCCACAACAACAAGGAGGGATTCACCGAGTTCTTAAACCGTTGGAGGAGGGTAAGTGCTCAGCTGGTCAGGAAGCCGAGTGAATCAACCTTGGTGGAAAAGATCGTCAACAATCTCCGCCCAGTGTATGCCAACTTACTGAGGTATCAAAATATTAAGACCTTCCAGGATTTGCAAATTCTGGGGACATGCATTGAAGATGACCTCCGGAAGGGTGTCTTGGCCAAGACCACTGGCAGAGGCTACCAGGGATCCACATCAACCGGGTCTCGCCCTTACGGCCAAACAAACAAGATCGATGAGGTGAAGCTCGTTGAACCATATGCTAAAAGAGATGAGCGCCCCCAGAGAGTGTTAACTAATATAGGGTCAACTTATGCAAGTGCCCTGAAGAGACACATGGACCAGGGAAAGTTACAACCAATCGGACCCACCCCGGATCCGACCGATGCTAAGAAATCCCGCTTCTGGAACCCCAATGCCTACTGTCAGTACCATCAAGGCAAAGGGCATAATACAGAAACCTGCTTTAAACTCAAACACATCATCCAAGACATGATTGAGAAAGGGGAATTGCCTTTACCCCCACCGACTAAGCCAAACAACAAAACAAACCCTCTCGGAATCCACGCTATCTCCAGAGATGAACCAACTCTGAACTGCTCTCACCTCATCCTACCAATTGATGATGAGGTGAATACCTTGGAGAAAGATCCCTCGGACGGGGTATTTGTGTTCAGTGCTGCAACTATGCTCACCATGTTCCAACAGGTTGAGGAAACGATAGCCAGCCTCTCCGAGAGGGTTACCTGACTTGACGATGCCTACCGTCGGCTTATCTTCAATCCTCCACCACCACGCCTGAGGGAGAGTCCCCCGAGTGCCCAAAACTACCCTCACCAGCACAAATTGCTCTCGCGACCATTCTGGCATGCACCTCACAATAATCACCCTCGTAATAATCATCCTCACAATAATCACCCTCACAATAACCAACCCCAAAAAAATTACCCTCACAGAAATATCCCTCACAAAAACTGCCCACCAAGGAATACCCCTCCAAGCTGCCTTCGAGATCCTGAAATCAATGGCATCTGGAGAGACGTTATTGAAGATCTCTATATTGTCCCAGGGAAAGAGAAAAGGGGGAAAGAGATCGGTCACCTTACCCGGTCCGGACGCCCCTATCAGAACCCGAACAGTTCAACGGTCGCTCCGACAACAAACGACCAAGTCGTCCCGAAAGCGGACACTCAACCAAGAGCTCCTGAGAATTCGATCCTCAAGCAGCTTCAGAAGGCAAAAGCCGAAATCTCAATTTGGCAACTGATCGCGACATCCATTGAGCATCGACAGGCTTTCCTACAAGCCTTGGGAAAATTAACTGTGCCCTCCACCTCTTCCTCTGAACAAATAGTGGCACATATAACGAGGGACGCCCCTGACTTGAACAACCTGGTCGTCTTCTCTGACGATGATATCCCTCCTTTTGGAGGCAATCATAACCTTGCCCTGTAGATTACCGTACAATGTCTCTAGAAAAATGTACCCATGGTCCTTGTAGATGACGGATTCGCGGTAAATGTCATTCCCCTCAAGACTACTCACAAGCTAGGTATTAAGGAAGCTGATTTGTTACCAACAAATGAAGGAGTACGTGCCTACGACGGCACTCGTCGCAAGGTCGCGAGGCTCATCACTCTGACTGTCGTAACCGGACCACTGGAAAGGCAAACTAGTTTTCAAGTGGTCGGCATCGACGCCTCCTTCAATATGCTCCTGGGACGTCCCTGGATTCACGCCGTCAAGGCAGTTACCTCAACCCTCCACCAGAAGATCAGGATCCCCTTCAACGGGAAAACGATCACAATTCCTGCTTCCCCGATCAAAGCCGTCATGAGGAAGGGAATAGCCTCCCAGGCCATTGAGGAAGATGACCGTGAAATGTGGGGGTTCCAAGCTGTGAATGCCATAACTGATGAATCAACACCCTTTGATTGTGACCCGTTTGCCAACCTCACGGCCAACCGCATCATGATGCGCCAGGGTTACTTCCCGGGCTTGCCCCTCAATCCACTGAAGAGCACCTTACCTCCCTTGAAACAGGCTAAGGTCCCCAACATTACCTTCGGACTGGGATATGAACCTACCGATGAAGATATCCAGGAGATGAACCTCCTCGTTCCGAAACGCAAGATGCACGGAGTTATCCTCCGTCCCTATCATCTGACCCTCAATGGATACTTTGTCCCCGAGGGAGAGTCCGAGCTCTACCATGGCTTTCCCGAGCCAATCTAATACTCCGTGGCCAAGACCAGGTACTCGGGTGTAGAAGTCTTCCAGGACTGCTACTTCAACCCCGACAACACCGAAGCTGCAAGAACCGAGTCTAAGCCGTCGTCATGCCTCGATGGGCGAGCTGTCACCCTCCTCTTTGGAGAGGATAACATCAAGCACCTCTACTACGAGGACATTATCAACATCGCCCTGAAAGACAACCAATTTGACCCAACTTCCTTGATCTCCAACACTGGCCCGGAGAAAGCTACACAAGGCTGGAGAAAAACCGTCAAGTGGACCGATCGTCGAGGCCGCATTCTCAAGATCACAACTGGAGAAGGCCCTATGTTCAAAGAAATAAGTGAAGAAGAATCTGAATCTGAGTCGGAGTCAGAGTCTGTCATAGCTCCTAACACTCCTGATGTCCTAGTCAAGGTACCCTTCCCACTATTTTATCACAAGGTCGTGGCTGATTCAGAGGTTGAGTCTACTGGGGTCACCCCCACTCCCATGAAATGTGACAACCTGGAGCCTGTTCCAGGGGCCACCTCCTCTGCTATGTCGCCTCTGACTGACCACGAGATATCTGTCCTCTCCGAGCTTTTCACTCGTGTCAACTTAATGGACGCTAAGTTTGCTTATGACTCGTCTTAATATAACTGCAATGCAATTCTGAATGTCTATGAGGAATTTGACTTGAGTGACTACCCACCTCACCTAGCCAAAGAACTTGACAAACGGGAAACAAGAACTCCCATTATTGAGGAGACCGAACCTATTAACGTAGAAACCGACAACACACCTCAATAACTTAGGATAGGGACAACCCTGGACCCCTCGGAAAGACAACAGTTCATTGATCTCCTCCACAAATACAAGGACGTATTCGCCTGGTCCTACAGAGACATGCCTGGGATTGACAGGGAAATTGTAGAGAACCAGATACCCATTAAGCCCGGACCTAAACCTGTGCAGCGGAAGCTGCGTCGAATGCGTTCTGAATGGGCCCTAAAAATCAAGGAAGAAGTAGATAAATAGTTCAAGGCTGGTTTCATCAAAGTGTCTGAATACTCTGACTTGAGGGCCAACATCGTTCTGGTACCGAAGAAAGACGGGAGAATTCGGGTTTGCGTCGACTTCAGGGATCTGAACAAGGCGAGTCCAAAGGACGACTTCCCTTTGCCACATGTTGACATTCTGGTAGACAACACTGCCGAACATGCTCTCCTATCATTCATAAACGGGTATGCCTGGTACAACCAGATTAAAATGGCCGAGGAAGACATGCACAAAACCGCATTCACTACACAGTGGGGTACATATTGCTACACAGTCATGCCTTTCGGTCTCATCAACGCCGGGGCTACCTATCAAAGAATCGCTACCACTCTCCTACATGATATGATGCACAAGGAGGTAGAGGTATATGTCGACGACATGATTGTCAAGTCAAGAGAACGGGACGACCACATCAACGCCCTTCGAAAATTCTTCGCTCATCTGCGGAAATATAACATGAGACTAAATCCTCAGAAGTGTGCATTCGGGGTCACCTTCGGAAAACTCTTGGGACATGTCATCAGCAAAAGTGGCATTGAGATTGATCCAACCAAAATCAAAGCCCTTCAGCAAATGCCTCGGCCTAGGAACGAGAAGGAGATTCGGGGATTTCTCCGTCAGGTCCAATACATCAGCCACTTCATTGCCAAGCTCGCTATGATTTTTGAACCAATATTCAAGAAACTTCGTGCCTCCGATCACACCGATTGGGACGACGACAGTAAAAAAGCCTTCGACAGGATAAAGGAAATCCTATCCAAGCCTCCTGTCCTCATGCCACCTCAACCGGGGATCCCTCTATCCCTATACTTAACAGTCACAGACACATACATGGGAGCGATGCTAGCACAAACAGTCGACGGCGAAGAACGAGCCATCTACTACATCAGCAAAAAATTCATTGAGTACGAGACAAGGTACACCTAGATGGAAAAGACATGCCTTGCCCTAGTGTGGTCAACAAAGAAGCTGCGGCATTACATGCTCAGCTACATGGTCCACATCTACTCCAAGATGGACCCGGTCAAATATATCTTCGAAAAACCCGTATTAAACGGAAGGCTGTCTAGGTGGACACTCATGCTGTCCGAGTTTGATCTCAAGTTTGTACCCCTCAAGGTTATCAAGGGAAGAGCAGTCGCCGATTTCCTGGCAGAAAATCCTGTCAACGAGGATCTAACGACCGACACATGGTCACTTCCTGACGAAGACATCCTTTATGGTGATTCCGACGCATGGGACCTATTCTTCGATGGTGCATCTAATCTGAAAGGCTTCGGGATAGGAATCCTCCTAATATCACCGGAGGGAGAACACGTTCCGATCGGTCAAACTAGACTTCGCCGTCACCAACAATGCCGCTGAATATGAAGCATGCTTTATCGGCCTGCAAGCAGCCATCACACTCGGCATCAAGAGACTGAGAGTCCACATCGATTCCTCGCTCATCATCAATCAGGTGTCCGGATCATGGAAAATCCGAAGTGACAACTTAGCTCCTTACCGAGCGAAAATCAATCAAGAGGCCGAGTTCTTCGACTAAGTCGACTACTTCCACTTGGCACGAGAGGAAAATCAATTTGCTGATGCCCTGGCAAAACTTGCCGCGCTCGTCAACATACCTGACGGCATGACGTCGATGCCCTATGTGTCGAGAGAAGGAGCGAGCCAGCTCACATTTGTGCCATTAACAACGACGAGGAAAGCCATGATGAACCTTGGTACCAAGCCATCCTCAATTACAAAACAAAAAACGAATTCCCTCCTAACTCTGACCAAAAAGGACAAAGAGCCGTCCGTTTACTTTCATCACAATTCGTGATAAACCAAGATCAACTATACAAAAGAACACCCCCAGGGATTCTCTTCCTTTGCACTGACCATCACAAAGCCAAAAAAAGTCATGAGAGAGGTCCACGATGGAGAATGTGGCCCTCACATTAGCGCAACGATGCTTGCTCGAAAAATCATGCGGCTAGGTTACTACTGGACCACCATGGAAGCCGATTGCCGTAACTACGTCAAACATTGCCACAATTGCCAAATCTTCGCCAACATACAACATATACCACCATCCCTTTTATACACCATGATGTCACCTTGGCCTTTCTCAACCTAGGTCATCGACATCATCGGGAAAGTTAACCCGGTAGGCACCAAGAGGCATTGTTTTGTCCTCATCGCCATCGACTACTTCACCAAATGGGTGGAAGCGCAGTCATATGCAGTCTTGACCGCTGATGCGTGTATTTTATATATGGTTTTTACCTCATTTTTACACGCATTTCTGTATTATTTATGTAGCATCTGGCTACAAATACCCCCGAATATTCTACCTTGGTTCGTTTTATGTAATTTGCAGGAATTAACCAAAGAGGAGCTGAATCGAGCCTTAATTCGTCCCATTTGCATGCATTTATGGAGAACGAGGAACCGGAGCTTGGAATCTAACATTTTGGAGACGCGTGAGCTGGTTTCGGAAGGTGCTTTAATGTCTTACGTGCCAAGATAGCTCGATCAAGTAGATTTTCTACACGATCGAATGCTTTATATATTGGAAGTTGCTCGATCGAGTAGTTCAAGTATACACAAGAGAAGATATTGCAAGGAGTACTCGATCGAGTGGTTTATTTCCACTCGATCGAGAGGTTTGATGATTAGTTGCTCGATAGAGTGGTTTATTTCCAATCGATCGAGTGGTTTATCCTGCTTTAGATTATTTTCCACCTAATTTCGTATGGGCTTTTGTAATTAGTCCATAGATTAGGTTTAGGGAGGATTTTTCATATATGACTGAAGGAGTGAACAACGTAACTCCTCTCTCTGGCATTCACTTTTAATCTATCATTTTGTACTGTTCTTAGGTTTTGCTCTTCCTTTACACTTTGCTACTCAGATTTGGATTTACAATTGGTATTATTATTCTTCTTTAATCCCTTAATTTTAATTATTGTTATTGTGTTGCTACTCCTCTCTTATTATTTCATCTCTATCTTATTCAATCCTTTTTAGCTTTTTATTATGTTTAGTTTCAATTATCTATATGTTATTGTTGGTAATTCAATGATGATGCGTAGCTAATTCCCCTCCGCTAAGACTAAAGGGGATCGATAATTAAGAAGGGAAAGTAATCGAATTACTAGGTTAATGCTGGTATAATCTTTGTTGTTAACTGCTGCAATTAACTGTATCTGTTTAATTGAGTCGACGCAATTAGGCATTTATATCATAGTGACCCTTGACCTGGACCGAAAGGTTGGAAGAGGGGAGACTAGTAGCGAAGAATATGGCATTATAGTTAGGGCGAAAGCTAAGCTATTTGTGCTTTAGGGTGAATTGAGACCGAAAGGAGATATTCACTGCTCCTCAGACCGTATTTACATTGACCTGAGATCTAGATTACTTGACTGAATGATTATGGTGAACCGTCTGTCTTAGCTGTTTTCTCTATCTGCTTAATTCCTTTTCTCTGCTTTATTCTCTTCCTTGCTCTCATTAGTTTAGATTCAATCAATTAAAACCCCCCAATTTGGTTACCGTGACAAACTTAGACAAAGCTGACATTTTCCCATCTCCCTGTGGAGATCGACCCGACTTCCCTAGCTATATTATTTAGAGCCAGTTGGTTATTTTTGATAGGTATACGACTGCCATGTCAAATTTTGGCGCCATTGCCGGGGAGGTGGCGCAATTTTGTTGCTTTATTTAAGTTTGTTTCCCGTCTCAAGGAATTTATTCCTTGATACTGATCTCATTTCTGCAAAGTTTTTGATTAGTTTTGCAGGTTATTCGTTTGCTTTGTAAAGTCTACTTGCCAGAATGCCTAAATTAGCCAGCCATTCGGAGCCTAATGTGGATTCGCTTCCAAAAGGTTTCCTATTACCCATTACTGATCATGGAAACTTTGGAATCCACCCATCTTACATACAGCTGGTAGAGAGAAATCTCTTTAGGGGGGCACCTGAAGAAGATCCATGCAGGCACATAGAGCTGTTTACAGAGTATTGCTCTACCATTCCCCTTTCTGCTGGGGTGACACAGGACAAAGTGAAGGGAGCCCTCTTCCCCTTTTCTTTAGCTGATGATGCCCGGGAATGGTTGAGAGATCTAGATAGGGAGGCAGCCGGTGTAACCGACTGGAGTTTTCTTGCTTTGGCCTTTTACAGGCGATATTTCCCATCGCAGCGCACCAATACCTTGAGAACTCAGATTAGTTCTTTTGAGCAGCTACCTACTGATGATTTGAATGGGGCTTGGACCAGGTTCAAGAAGCTCGTCCGCTCTGTGCCTCATCACGGGTTCAAACGTAGGTTCCTTTGTACTCAGTTTTACAACGGACTATATCGGAGCGAGAGAGCTATTCTTGACAGCGTAGCTAAAGGGTGATTCACGAAGAATGTTGAAGATGACCAAGGGTGGCGTCTCATTGAGGATATGGCTATTCATGTCTATGAATATGGAAATCCCCGAGGTAGTGAGCAAGTTATTGAGTCAGCAGCTGCTGCAGTGGAAGGTCCTAGCAAAAGTCTAGGTAATGTGGAGATTACAGAAGCTTTAGGCGATAGTGCACAGGTTTGTTCGATTACTGAGCATGTGAAGCTATGTGGTAGATGTGGCAATGGAAGGGCATGACCCTATTGGATGCCTGACAAGTACAGAGCGCGTCCTTGCTTATCAGAAATACAAGCAAGGCGTTCCTTTCTCTCAACTGTATGAAGAAATAAAGAATGCTCCTACGCTTTCTACGCCAGCGCCGCAACCGGTTTTTCCTCCTACAAATCAAGAAATTGCCGAACTGAAATCCTTTATGTTGAGCATAACACAACAGTTTGACGAGAAGTGCAATAGGAAAGAAACTGTCATAGCGGAATTGAGAGAACAAGTCGCGCAGTTAACACTCGCGAAAGACCAAGCCAAGCTTCTACCGACATGCAATCCAGCCAATGCAACGAATCTCCAACTTGGCCTTACTCATGAAGGGCCAAAAGTACCAGAATACGGGGTTTTGATAGGTGAAGATACCCCGGAGGATGATATAGATGAGTTTTTGGACGAAATCATTGCTGCGTGTAGTCCAGACACTCGATCGAGTGAAAAATCTACTCGTTCGAGTGAAATAATTCATTCCATCACTCGATCGAGTGATAATTATGGTCGATCGAGAAGTGCACAAACTGAAGATGGTCGATCGAGTGATATTCTCACTCGATCGAGTATGTTTGCTGAAGAAATAACTCGATCGAGTGATAAAAATGCTCGATCGAGTAAGTCAGAAAAGGAGATCACTCGATCGAGTGAGGAAAGTGGTCGATCGAGTATTTCTCAACATGAAATCACTCGATCGAGCGATAAAAGTACTCGATCGAGTACCAGAAGCAGCGGAGATCCTATTTTACTATCTAATTCCGCTACCGTGTCATCTTCCCCTGCTGTGGAGACGTCACGCATTGATAAAGGTAAAGAGAAAGCCTTTTCCAGGTCGTCTGAAGGACGCAAAGATCGAGCGACAGTATGGTAAGTTTGTGGACGTTGTGAAGAACCTCCAGGTAACTATCCCTTTTACCGAACATGTTACCCAGGTACCTACTTACGCTAAGTTTATGAAAGATATTGTGACACGTAAAAGAGATTTAAGTGAATTTGAGACGGTTTCATTTATGGAAGAGTCTAGCAATTTACTTTTAAATAAGGCTCCACCTAAAATGAAAGACCCGGGTAGCTTCTCTATTACCTGTATTATAGGGAATGTGATTATTGATAAGGCTCTTTGTGATTTAGGAGCCAGCGTCAGTGTCATGCCCCTATCTGTCTGCAAGAAACTGAACATGAGTCACCTTAAAGTGACCAACCCTAACCTATAGATGGCTGATATATCTGTTAGGAAGCCCTTAGGTGTCTTAGAGGACGTGCCTGTGAAAATAGGCAAGCTCTTTATTCCAGTGGATTTCATTGTTTTAGATATAGCTGAGGACACCCGGACCCCAATTATCTTAGGAAGACCATTCCTTTGTACGGCTGGCGCCGTTATTGATGTCAAACAAGGGCGTTTGACTCTTGCAGTAGGGGATGACGCGATGACTTTCAGTCTGCCTAGTACTTTGGCTCGGCCAATGATAGAGGACACTTGTTATTCGGTTGATATTATTGACGAGTCTATTTATGACTTCTGGTCGGGTTCTTTTATGAAGGACCCACTAGAAGCTCTTATGCTTTTTGATGAGTGTGCAGATAGCCCAGATGACAATGACGCTGTGTTGGATTTGCTTATAGATGATTTAGATGAGCGTGAACTCACCGACGCCGAGGGAGAGCAAGTAGAACAGATGATTAGCACTCTTTGCTCCATTGAGGTAAAGGTACCGGAACGTAAGCCTCTTCCTTCTCATCTAAAATATGTTTTCTTAGACGATACTGAGCAATTTCCAGTCATTGTTAGTGTTAAGCTTGATAATGATCAGCTAACCTCTTTATTAGCTGTACTTAAGAAAAACAGGAAAGCACTGGGTTATTCATTGGACGATATCAAGGGGATTAGTCCCGATATTTTTATGCACAGATAGAGTGAGCAAGATCACAAACCTTGCGCACGCAGTGGTCAGCAGATGAACCGAAAGATGCAAGATGTTGTGATGGCTGAGGTAATGAAGCTGCTCGACGCAGGTATTATTTATTCTGTTGGTCACTCTAAATGGGTGAGTCCAGTACAAGTGGTCCCGGAGAAAGGAGGGACAACTGTGGTTAAGAATGATAAGAATGAGTTAATACCTACTCGAGTAGTGACTGGTTGGCGGATGTGTATAGATTACAGACAGCTTAATGCCGCCACCAAGAAAGATAACTTTCCCCTTCCTTTTATTGATCAAATGGTAGAAAGGTTAGCTTCTCATAAGTTTTTCTGCTATTTAGACGGGTATTCAGGGTTCTTTCAGATCCCTATCCACCCAGACGATCAAGCTAAGATTACATTTACTTGTCCTCAGGGCGTATTTGCTTATCGCAGGATGCCTTTTGGTTTATGTAATGCCCCTGCCACCTTCCAAAGGTGTATGATGGGGATATTTTCAGAGTATATTGAGTCTATTATGGAAGTTTTCATGGACGATTTCAGTGTTTATGGAAGTGATTTTTCTAAATGTCTATCTAACCTTGATAAAGTATTGCAGCGCTGCATTAAGGTTAATCTTGTGCTTAACTGGGATAAGTACCATTTCATGGTCAACGAGGGAGTTGTCTTAGGGCACTTAGTTTCTGGTAGGGGGATAGAGGTTGATAAAGCAAAGGTGGAAGTGATTCAGCAATTACCACCTCCTGTTAATGTTAAGGGGGTGAGGAGTTTCCTTGGCCACGCCGGCTTTTTTCGTCGGTTTATCAAGGACTTCTTAAAAATTGCTAAACCACTTACATAGTTGCTACTTAAGGATGCCCCTTTTGTGTTTACTGATGAGTGTCTTTCTGCTTTTCACAGGTTAAAGCAGGCTTTAGTCTCTGCGCCGATCATACAGCCTCCCGACTAGGACTTGCCGTTTGAGATAATGTGTGATGCAGTGACTATGCACTAGGAGCGGTGCTAGGCCAAAGGAAAGACAAAGCTTTGAATGCTATCTACTATGCGAGCCGAACTCTGGATGTGGTTTAAGTGAAGTACACTACCACAGAAAAAGAGCTGCTAGCTGTAGTTTATGCCTTAGAGAAGTTTGGCTCTTATTTAGTTGGGTCAAAAGTTACTGTTTTTACTGACCATGCAGCTTTGAGGCATCTCCTTGCTAAGAAGGAGGCTAAACCACGGCTACTGAGATGGATACTCCTTCTCCAGGAGTTTGATTTGCAGATTAAGGATAAGAAAGGAGCTGAGAACATTGTAGCTGATCATCTGTCGCGACTGACGCGACAGGAAGGGGAAGATCCTCTATCTATTGATGATTCTTTTCCTGACTATACTTTATTTACTATTATATCGTCTATTGTTAACTAAGAGCCTTGGTATGCAGATATAGCTAACTTCGTTGTCAGTGGCAAGCTGCCGCCAGACCTTTCTCATCAGCAGAGGAAGCGTTTTCTCTATAACGCTAAGCAGTATTTCTGGGACGATCCTTACTTGTTTAAGGAATGTGCAGACGGTCTCTACAGACGGTGTATTCCGAAGTGGGAGGCCAAAGTAGTCCTGGAAGGCTGTCACTCCTCTCCCTTTGGTGGTCACAATGGTCCATCGCGCACCGTGGTTAAGGTACTTCAGTTTGGTTTTTACTGGCCTTCTTTGTTTGTGGATGCTAAGTCTTTTGTTTCAGCTTGTGATGCTTGCCAACGATCAGGGAATATTTCAAAGAGACATGAGATGCCACAAAATGGCATCCTAGAGGTTGAGGTTTTCGATGTCTGGGGCATTGATTTCCAAGGACCGTTCCCGTCTAGTAAAGGTAACAGGTACATCTTAGTGGCTGTAGATTATATGTCGAAATGGGTTGAGGCAATTGCTTCACCTCATTGTGATGCCAAGACCGTGATAAAAATGTTTAAAAAGGTCATATTTCCCCGATTTCGTGTCCCTAGGGTCGTCATTAGTGATGGGGGAATACACTTTAAGGAAAAGAAACTAACTTCTATTCTGTCTAAAGTTGGTGTCCAAAAACAGCGTGGTTTGGGGTATCATCCCCAAACTAGTGGTCAGGTTGAGGTCTCTAATCGCGAGTTGAAAGAGATCTTGTCTAAGGTATTTTTTAAATCACGGAAGGACTGGAGTCTTAAATTCGAAGACACATTATTGGCCTACAGAACTGCCTTTAAGACACCAATTGGTGCATCACCTTATCGGTTAGTTTATGGGAAATCATGTCACTTACCTGTTGAATTGGAATGTAAGGCTTGGTGGGCAATTCGTGAGCTTAACTTTGATCCTAAGTTGTGTGGCCAGAATTGTCTTTTGCAGCTAGATGAGTTGGAAGAATTTAAGCTAAATGCCTATGATAGCTCGCGCATTTATAAAGAAAAGACGAAGAGATGGCATGACAAGAGAATTCTACCTCGGGAGTTTCATGTTGGGCAAAAGGTGCTGCTGTTTAATGCCCGATTGAGATTGTTTCCTGGCAAGCTGAAGTCCAGGTGGAGTGGTCCTTATACGGTGACAGCTATTACCAAATTTGGATCCGTGGAGCTCGAAGATTCCGAAGGTAGTAGGTTCAAGGTGAATGGGCAATATAGGAAGCATTACCATGAGGCAAATGAAGCAGACAATCGTGTTGAAGTCCTGTACATCAACAAGCTAGATGCGCCAGTTACTTGATGCCAGAAAGGTCGTGCGGGACCTCTTAAACCAGCACTCTCCGGGAGGCAGCCCGGACTGTTTTTATTGTACTTTTGTTGAACATTTTATTTTTCTTTAGCTTTTTGTTGAACTTTAGACACTGTTTTATGCACTTTTTATGCTCTCCTTGTCTTTTATGCGTGTTTTGCAGGTCAATCCACTCGATCGAGTAGTTTTATTACTCGATCGAGCACTTTTTGGGTAATATTCACTCGATCGAGTGATATATCTGCTCGATCGACCAGATGCAAAATCACGTTCACTCGATCGAGTAGTTTTCTACTCGATCGAGTCCTTCTAGACATCAGACTACTCGATCGAGCTATTCTAAGTTGCTCGATCGAATGGTTTCATCTTCCAGCTGCTATTTTACGTCTATGGAGCTACTACTTGACTTTCTTTGACCTCTCATGTTCAAGGTCGGTTTGGGGAGGTACCTCTTTACGACGTTTTGTAAGTTTTCCGACTCCACTCTTCTTTTTCTCTTCAGTTTGCATTTCTTTCCCTATTTTTGGTACAATGAGGGCATTGTACGGTTTGGTTTGGGGAGGTATACATCCATATCTGTGTCTGCATGTTTTCTTGCATTTTCGTCTGCACATTTAATTATTTTCGCATGCATTGTTGCTTTTAATTCAAAAAAATCACATAAAATTCAAAAATTTTCACGTTTAATTTGAGTCGGAACGTTTGAATTTTGACGCTACATTGAATCCTTACTTGAGCCCTGCATATTCTTGACATTTAGTTGGCATGATTATGTGCATGATCTACGAGTTTTTGTTTCCCTCTTACCTGAACGAATAGACTTGACTCATATATCGGCAAGCTACATTACATTCTGAGGTTAGAGCTTTATAAACTGGTGACATTCATGACCGGTTTCATTTAGGATGTGAGTAGTACTCTCTTTAAGGCATGTAACATCATATTACATAAGCATGAGTCTAGTCTTCTTAATACCTGTATGCATTCGGTCTGTGGATGGTGACACATGTTAGGAGAGGAAGTTCCCTTTAATTTATTTCATTCTACCCATGAGCCCCACATAGCCAAATCGCCTTTTTGTCCTATTAGCTACTATCTATAATTTTTCCTACCCTAGCCGAGCTAGTGATGAGTAGCTGTTTGGAATGTTTCACTGCAGTTTGGTTATTTTTATCTGATTTCCGAAGGTGGTGGAAGAATTGAAGGTAATGAAAGAAAAAATGATGGATGAAAAATGAAAAGTGAAATGAAAAGAAAAAAAAAGAGAACGAAAAAAAAACGAAATAAGAAAAGAAGAAAAAGAAAGAAAAATCATGTGCGAAGAAAAAATGAGAAATTGTATAATGATTTTCACTCCCATGTTTTACTTATATCTTATGGGGAGTTGACGAGTTTTTAGTGTTTCGTGAGTTTCGTGCATGAGATTTGCATCATTTTCATCTTGTTATATTGAGTACGAAGTTGGGATGCAGTTTATATTTGGTTTCGTTGTTGCTAGCCTGGCTATTAACTCCACATATCCAAATTCATCTTAGCCCCTCTTTACCCTTTACCTCACTTACCCAAATGTAAGTCCTCGGCATGTGTCTTGGTCATTAGTACGGTTGGAATGCATATGTACGGTTGTAGAGACTTTATTCATGTTAAGTGCATGCATGTTCTTATTGGTCGAGTTAGGTGAGTGTCTTTACTTCTTTCTATCTTTCACATATATACTCACCTTTTGCCTAATTTTGAGTGATGAGCGACCCGTGAGAGTCCGATATCTTTTGAGTCTTGCAAGGTCGACGGTTCAGTAACTTTGAAACATTGATTTAACTCGTTTGCACTTCTCATTTGCCACTCTGTCAGTTGTTGCATTAAACTGGTTTTGGATGGGTGATTTGTAGCTGATGCGTTGGTCCCGTTCCACTATTTATTCTTAGTTGCATTCATAATTTTCTTGGGGACAAGCAAAGGTTTGGTTTGGGGAGATTTGATACGTGTATTTTATATAAGGTTTTTACCTCATTTTTACACGCATTTCTGTATTATTTATGCAGCATCTGGCTACAAATACCCCCGAATATTCTACCTTGGTTCATTTTATGTAATTTGCAGGAATTAACCAAAGAGGAGCTGAATCGAGCCTTAATTCGTCCCATTTGCATGCATTTATGGAGAACGAGGAACGGGAGCTTGGAATCTAACATTTTGGAGACGCGTGAGCTTGTTTCGGAAGGTGCTTTAATGTCTTACGTGCCAAGATAGCTCGATCGAGTAGATTTTCTACTCGATCGAATGCTTTATATATTAGAAGTTGCTCGATCGAGCAGTTCAAGTATACACAAGAGAAGATATTGCAAGGAGTACTCGATCGAGTGCTTTATTTCCACTCGATCGAGAGGTTTGATGATTAGTTGCTCGATCGAGTGGTTTATTTCCACTCGATCGAGTGGTTTATCCTGCTTTAGATTATTTTCCGCCTAATTTCGTATGGGCTTTTGTAATTAGTCCATAGATTAGGTTTAGGGAGGATTTTTCATATATGACATAAGGAGTGAACAACGTAACTCCTCTCTCTGGCATTCACTTTTACTCTATAACTTTCTACTGTTCTTAGGTTTTGCTCTTCCTTTACACTTTGCTACTCAGATTTGGATTTACAATTGGTATTATTATTCTTCTTTAATCCCTTAATTTTAATTATTGTTATTGTGTTGCTACTCCTCTCTTATTATTTCATCTCTATCTTATTCAATCCTTTTTAGCTTGTTATTATGTTTAGTTTCAATTATCTATATGTTATTGTTGGTAATTCAATGATGATGCGTAGCTAATTCCCCTCTGCTAAGACTAAAGGGGATCGATAATTATGAAGGGAAAGTAATCGAATTACTAGGTTAATGCTGGTATAATCTTTGTTGTTAACTGCTGCAATTAACTGTATCTGTTTAATTGAGTCGACGCAATTAGGCATTTATATCATAGTGACCCTTGACCTGGACCGAAAGTTTGGAAGAGGGGAGACTAGTAGTGAACAATAGGGCATTATAGTTAGGGCGAAAGCTAAGCTATTTGTGCTTTAGGGCGGATTGAGACCGAAAGGAGATATTCACTGCTCCTCAGACCGTATTTGCATTGACCTGAGATCTAGATTACTTGACTGAATGATTATGGTAAACCGTCTGTCTTAGCTATTTTCTCTATCTGCTTATTTCCTTTTCTCTGCTTTATTCTCTTCCTTGCTCTCATTAGTTTAGAATCAATCAATTAAAACCCCCCAATTTGGTTACCGTGACAAACTTAGACAAAGCTGACATTTTCCCATCTCCCTGTGGAGATAGACCCGACTTCCCTAGCTATATTAGTTAGAGCCAGTTGGTTATTTTTGATAGGTATACGACTGCCCTGTCAACCGCCATTCAAGTGGCGAAGTTCATCCAGAACAACACCATCAGCAGATATCGGGTACCCCATGAAATCATCAGCGATCAAGGCTCTCACTTCCGGGCGGAAACTCAGGCCTCGCTGGACAAATACAAGATCAAACGACATCGATCATCCCCCTACCGTCCTAAACCAACCGAGCGGTGGAGGCAGCTAACAAAACTCTCCGTCACCATTATCAAGAAAATGCAAGACAACTATCGCGATTGGCCGAGCAAACTCCCATTCGCACTCCGGGGATACCGAACCTCCATTCGAACACCGACAGGGGCCACACCATTCTACCTAGCATACGGTATGGAGGCAGTTCAACCGGTAGAGTTAGAGGTCCCATCTCTGCGCATCCTACTTGAGAGTCAAGTCCCTGAGGCGGAATGGACCCGCCGAAGGTACGAACAACTCACTCTTCTAGACGACGGCGGCTCAACGCCTTGCACAACGTCCAACTATACCAACGACGTATACAACGGGCATTCAACAAGAGGGTCAAACCCAGGAACATCCAGGAGGGCGATTTGGTCCTCAAGTCAGTTCGAGCACCGTTACCCGTCGATCCGAGGGGAAAATTCAAACCCAACTGGGCCGGGCCATACCTGGTCAAGAAAATACTTTCGGGGGGCGCTGTGAGACTGAGTGACCTAGATGGAGAATATTTTACAAACCCAACCAACATAGACCAACTCAAGAAATACTACCCTTGAACCATAGCAACCAACGATCCAGGCCTAGTTTTACAACTAGCGTCCACTTTAACCCTTTTCAAGTCAAGTTCCTCAAACACGTTCTGATTTGAAATTGCATTTTTTATCGAGTCTAAGTTACGACACCTTGCCCATTTCGAATGTCCTTTGATCTGTCAAAGGCAACATCCATTTGCACTAAAACAAACAAGAACCCCTGAACTACGAGCATGGTTTGATTTCACCTCTTCAGGTGGATACGTAGGTAGTCCCTCTTATACATGAGGGATACAACCACAAAACCCAATCAAAATTTACAAAACATTTCGAACTACGATCATGGTTTGATTTCACCTCTCCAGGTGAATACGTAGGCAGTCCTTTCTTACACAAGAAGGATACAACCATCCCCATAATAAAAAAACATCACCCACGTACAAAAAACATCTCCATCAAAAAAGGAGAAAAGGGAAAACCATTCTCTTTCCCACAAAATTACAAAAAAGTAGCCTTTCTCCCTTCCTACAAAAATCCCACTTTCCCAAGTGCAAATGTTTAGGACGATTCAAATCGAATTGCCTTTACAAAATGGATGGAAGAAACAAGCGTTCACAATTTTGACACAAGCAATCCTCTTATTCAATTAATAATGGGAGGGATTACAATTTCAACAACAAATAAAGCTCGACGAGTCTACAATTTGTCAAAGCTAAGGTGTCAACTAAAACACCTCACATAGTAAAACTAGCACAATACACACAATAACTAGCTAGTATAACATAATAAAAATTCACAACACTAATACAACATAATAATAAAATGGGTAATTGAGGTCTTCACTCATCCATTCTACCCTTGCCTTTTCCCTCGGGGTACATCTTCCCCTTGTTATTCTTTTTGGCCCGCCTAGCATGGGTTTCCTCCTCAGAACGGATCCTCAACGGATCTAAGACGGCGACGGACCTTGGTCTAGCACAAGACCCCATGTTCGGCCCAAAATGAGCCCATGCACGACCCACTATATTCTTGGGACCCGAGCTTCTCCTCTTTGGTGGTCTCATCACACCGGGACTAGCTCCATCAACATACTCCTTGAAGAAGGCACGGTTGGCCTTGTCAACCTCTCGATACTTCAAGTCGACAACCTCGTCCTTACGGAATTTGGACCTCTCCCCCAAGGACGAAGCTCTTGACCACTTGACATAAGCGGGAGTCACCCATGTCGTGGCAACGGGGTCTGGTACCTCCAAAGCGGCCAAGTGGCCCACCATCTTTCAAAGACCTCCATAAGCTCAAAGTTCCGGAAAACATTCTCTTGGACAAGGGCATCTTGAGCGTGCACCTTTTGTCGACGCCCCATTTGCCTCATGAGCCATTCGGGATAAATGAACGAAGCAATCTTCAAACCCAACACAATCAAAGAACGAGGACTAGCACCCGAAGCGGGCAACCCCGTGAAGGACCTCAAGTGCCACTATGGCACCACCCAACGGATGTGAGGACCACCCTCCTCCGCCAATCTTGCGGCCCAATAAGCCTCGGTAGAAGCAAAACTATCCGAGTACAACTTCTTCCTCATGGTAAGGTGACGAAACGAATAAGAAGAAGAATCAACCGGAGGCTCTACATACCTTAGCCTCTCCAATAGCCACACTTAGAGGATCCTTGGGGACCCAAATGAAGGAACTTCTCCACAAGGGCCTTCCTTGTCCAAAGCTTGGATGATCTCTCCAAGCACCAACCATGATGGATCTCTACCACGCTCCATTTGCTCAACCACATGAACAAGGGTCATGCTACCATAGCCTTTTGGCCCCTCCTTCTTCAAAGAATCAACAAAGAGGTATACATGGACAAGACAAAAGGCAAGAGCCCTTCTCCTAGCCACCTCCGAAACATTGGCGTCTAATCGGTTTGAAAAGATGTTGATAAGAGCCAACATGTCCAAACCATGTGGAGCAAGAAGGAGGTTGACTTGACTTGTCGACAAACCCAACATGGAATGGAATTTCTCCTTGTAGCACAACCGAGTGAGAGGAAGCACCAAACACAACCCGACCACCCACCAATGGCTCCAACTTCTTCGGCAAGAGGACAAATTTCACCTTTCGGAAAAACGAAAACATGGTGTTTTGAATCCCAAAACCGAGAACATACTTCGAGGAATGAGGGTTGCACCTTGACTTGACGAAGCACCAACAATTGACCAACTCCCATGCAAATGAGTTGATACTTTTCGGGAGGCGACAAATGGCGGCACTATTGTCGCAACGCATTCTCAAAGGCATCCATAAAATATTTTTGTGGAAGAAGAAGAGGTTTTATAGAGATGTGTTTATGTTTCGGATGATGAAACAATGAAGCGCAAGCATCACTATTTATACAAAAACAATCAGCGTGTTTTTCAGAAAAAGGGGAGAGCTGGCTCTCATCGCCAGGCTGCTCGCGCCTCTTTAGGCCCTCCCCCAAGATTCCCGCTTTGATTGTCTCTTTCAACTTGTGTTTTCTCCTGACACCTCAAACCTCCCGCCAGAACGCTCGCGCCTCTTCGGGATGATCCAGGACTTTTTGTGTTTCCTCACACTCACATTTCCTTGTTTTCGCGTTTTCCGAAATCCGACACGGTTTCCATGACGCAGCTTTAAACATACGGATTTTTCTTTCCTATTTTAAGGGGGGAAGGGCTAGTCGCCTCGATCCGCGACGAATCGTTTCCATGTCAGTCGAAATTCCGAAATTTTTTCGCTTTTTCGCAATTTTCCATCAAAATAAAAATCGAAAATTGATAACACGACATCAATTTTCCTCAAAATTCAAGCACTCACAAATTCGAGTCTTGACCTCACAAAAATCGAATCAAATACACTCCTAAAAATCTTTTCTAAAATTCTTCCCTGACGGATTGAGTTTGAAATTTTTCGAGTCACAAATCAATTTCAACAATTTCAACGCAATTTAATTCAAGACACGAATTAATTGCTCAATTTTCAAATTAATTCCTTTTGAATTCCAAACGTGAAGACTTGTCACGGAATTTCTCAAAATTCATTTCAATTTTCAAAATTCAATTTTAACTTCAAGTCATCTTGGTTAATTTTGTTTCCAATCAAATGCTTTTACGTGTTTACGTTTATGCATATGTACTACCTGTTACCTGTTTTCTACACTAATGATGCAGGAACTAGTGCAAAGCAAAAGGGATAATTGACAGCCGACAGCGCTCCTCCGAAACACAACACTAAAAAGCCAAAAATCACAAAATGAGCTACAATCCAAAAACACATATATACAAACCGCCTCACGCAAAATACATCGACACACGTTTGATACGAACAACTGACCGTACAAACAGGATCCAGTAGAGACATCTATCATACAGACACTCGCCTAAAACAACCATCTATCATACAGACACTGGCCTAAGACAACGAACTAGGGGCTATCCGCCACCTACCGAACTAAGCACTCCCTATCCTCCCAAACGGAAAAGAAAGGGAGCAACACAAGAAACAGAAGAGCAACAACGGAAGCAGAGGTGGTTACCATGACGGTAATACCTCATTTATGCTACACGACAAAAAAGAAGACAGTGTCTGGCAGACTTTGGATGATAAGGAGGACAAGAACCTGTTAGAAATCTTTATCTATTTACTCAACATATTCATAATGTTGTAATTTTAATTTAGTCATAAAATTAAAAGGTGATATTATGCATGCAAACAATAAGTAAAATAAGGAAGAAATCTTCATTCTTACATTGTTATTTCAGATTAAAGGACACAAGAGAGTTCTCCTACTCTCTTGTTCTCGAGTTTTCCTTAATTGGATGAACTAGGGTTCAAGTGTAGAATCCCTCCCAAGGTTTCATACCCAAGATAACAACTTAATAAAATTAATGGACCTAAAAATACAATAAAAATGCTATAAACTTCAAATAAATCACAAAAATTCCAAATATATTTAAAATTTCAAATTTAAACTTATGAACATTCTGGAAAAAAACCATGACACTTATAATGTTCAAAAACTTAGGTTAAAATTTCGTAAAATTATCGGAAAAACTATGTTGCGGTTTATCGGATTTATCAATAATAATCATAAAAACATGAGAAAAATTATATTCATCAACTTTTCAATTTTAGATCTGAAAAAGATAATAAAATACAACATGTGACGTTATTCCTTAGTCATGGAGTATGTTTTAAGAATTTTTCACTAATTAAGTCACTATTTATGCTATTTTTCATCAAAAATTCATAAATTATGCATAAAGACTTCAATATAGCCTATTATTTTACACACATCTTGTAAAATTGCATATGACAACATTCTAAATTTCTATGACCAGATTCGAAATTTATCTCATATTAACCTATTTTTCATCTAAATACGATTTTAATCATGAAAAAATCCATATTTCGAGCATAAGAACTCCACAAATTATGAAAATTTACAAGTCATCTAAAAATAATATATGTGAAAACATATCCAAAAATCACTGGAAAATTCGATGTTTAGCTAATTTTAGTCCAAAAATGACATTTTAATCATAAAATCACATTTTTAATGTCATTATTATATAAGATGAACAATAAAAATCCATAAATTAACCAAAATATCCTAAATATATATTAGGATGAGAAACTTTAACATGCATAATTAATTTCGTGATATTTCATAATAACACAAATTTACAAGTTTTATATGTTAATCGTATAACTCGGAAAAACTATAACCGATTTGCATGCAAATAACCAAGGCTCTTGATACCGCTTGTTAGAAATATTTATCTCTTTACTCAACATATTCATAATGTTATAATTTTAATTTAGTCATAAAATTAAAAGGTGATCTTATGCATGCAAACAATAAGTAAAATAAGGAAGAAATCTTCATTCTTACATTGTTATTTCGGATTAAAGGGCACAAGAGAGTTCTCCTACTCTCTTGTTCTTGAGCTTTCCTTAATTGGATGAACTAGGATTCAAGTGTAGAATCCCTCCCAAGGTTTTATACCCAAGATAACAACTTAATAAAATTAATATTATTATTACTAGAACAATATTAGTTTTGTGTAAAAATTGACCCAAAAATTTATTTGGTCTCTCTATAAATTCGGTTAAGAGAGAGGGAGGAGGAGGAAGATGTTATCTCTCTAAAATTATTATTTTAGATGTAAGTAAGAATGAATAATTCACTAGTAAATATCATAGTGTATATTAGGTAAAATAAGAAGAAAAACCCATGGGATTTTTCTTCTCAAAACCGGGTGGAAGGGGGGAAAAGAAGGAGCCAATGCATGCACAAGGTTGCCTTCACAAAAACATGTAGGCTTGCATGGCTAGTATTAGGCAAACATGATTATGTTTACCACTAACATAATTAATCTAATATTTTCCTAATCCACCCATTATTTTCGGTTATAATAGATAAAATGGATTCCATTTTATCTTTGTCAATTTGTCAATTTGTCACATGTCACATGTCATGTAAAATTGTTATGTATTTTTAACATTTTAAAAATCAACGCATTAATAAAATACGTCATACACAAAATCGACCTAGTAATTCATAATTACTTGTACCAAAATAATTTACCAATTATAAATCACAACATCTTGTATTTATAATAATTTATTCATTCAAATGCAATTGTTTCTTTAAACAATAATTTCATCTAAGTAATAAAACAATTCGATTACTTAGATCGTATCTTATTTAATTAAATTTCAATAAGACACGTAAATATAACTTCCAAAATCGTCCGTCAATTTTAAGTAATTTAATTGACCCGTATCGTCATACGATCAATTAAATGATCAATTAAGAGTGTTATCCTATAGGTATGACCTAAGGGGATCAACTGGTCACCACCGTCTCACGACAGTAATGTCAAACTCTAGTCAGCCAATCATTACCGATATGTGTGGACCAGTTGACAGTAAAATACTTCCCAATTTGTATTCTTTAAAATGAGACTTAAACATGTGAGCATCATAATCAACAGTTGTGATCGCATTATTGTCGGGGGACACATATTCCAACAGAACCATGATGCAGCGCACCACCCCGGTGTTGACCTCTAATCATCAGATGTCCTGTCTATGAGCCACAACGAAAAGGACAAGCCGGCTGCAACACCCGCCTCCCCTCCTCCACCGAAGCATCCTCTACCACCACCTCAGCTGCAGCGGCCTTACCGGTCACTTCTGCTCCTCCTGGATCATCCTCCTCCTCGAATGCCTCGACAACAGATCCCGTAGGCCCCGAACGCTCCCCTGCGACCAAATGCAACCAAAGAACGTCAGCCGAAATTTCGGCATTATGACGGCGTAAAATGGACAAATCCAAACAAACAACCTGGAAAGCAAAGGAAGGGCAATCCCGCCCAAACCCAAGCCAAACAAAAACAATTCACAAAAAAACGCACAAAAAAAAACGACTCGCCCTTCTTTTCAAGCAAAAGACGAGTCGAAACAACCATAACGAAAAACGGCACCCCAAGACCCACACAAGGTCCGGCAACAAACCAAAGTACATTCCCAATACAATGAGGAATTTTTCTACGGCTCAAAAAGGCAATTTATACGCCAATTTGAGCACAAACCGGTCAAAAAGTCAAAAAACGACCGCAAAGAGGCAAACGTGATTTTATCACCCCTCAAGACGACCTAAACTACCAATAAGGTCCATTTCAAGGCAAACTGACTTAATTCAAGCCCAAACAGCCGCTTATTTTGTCAGACATAAGACTGTCACAAAAGGCAAAAATTCTAATTTTGCCCACAATACCCAACAAAGGTCCACAATGGCAAATACGGTCTTTCTCGACTACAATGCAACATAGTGGGACCCATTACCCAAGCAAATAAACATGGCATTGTGATATGAGACGGTTTCTTCGCCTCACTCACGTTTTTCGAACATAGGGAGCGGAAACGGGGACCAAAATGCAGACTAAAAGCACCCCTATACTCCTAAACAGGGTTCTAACCTAATGCAATCATCAATTTCACTTGAAATGGGCTCAATCAAAAACGCCCAAATCGATTTTCTAGAATAAAATTTTCGCCCTAATTCAATTTAGCTAAAAGACCAACAAATTCAAATGGATTCAAGGGGGAATACATACCATGAGATGACATTGTTGACAATGGCACGAAGGCAAGCAAAGCTCCGACAATGGCGATTTTTGTGGTTTATTTGTGTCGAAGGTTGAAGATGAAGTGAGCATGATATGCGGACCAACCTCGCGTCTTTTACAGAAAAATAAGGAAGCTCCCTTGGTTCGCCAGGTAGCTCGCGCCGCAATAAGGTGTTCCCTGCTCTTTCAGCGAAATTTTGGGCTTTGGCCCAATTTCTCATAATAAACTTCAAGTTTTCAATGACGATATTAAGGACCGTCATTTTGCAAATACAAAAACAAATAGTGAAATCAAAATTCACTATTTCCTTCAAAAATTTCAAACAAACGGCGATCAAAACCGCCATTTTCCCTTCAAAAAAAATAGTGAAAAATTCAAAAATTCACTATTTCTTCAAATTACAATGACGATGATTAAAACCGTCAATTTCAAAAACAAAACAATAGTGAAAAATTCAAAAATTCACTATTTCTTCAAATTACAATGATGGCGATTAAAACCGTCAATTTCAAAAACAAAACAATAGTGAAAAATTCAAAAATTCCCTATTTCTTCAAGTTACCATGACGGCGATTAAAACCGTCAATTTCAAAAACAAAATAATAGTGGAAAATTCAAAATTCACTATTTCTTCAATTTTCAATTTCAAGAATAATAGTGAAGATTCCCAATTCAATATTTCCTACACATGTCAACGACGGCAACATAAACCGTCACTTCAAAATAATAGTGAAGATTCCCAATTCACTATTTCCTTCACATGTCAACGGCGGCACATAAACCGTCACTTCAAAATAATAGTGAAGATTCCCAATTCACTATTTCCTTCACATGTAAATTGATGCGAAATGCGGAAGCGGAATAACAGAAAAATAAAACAAAAGGGATATTTGCCTTGAATTCATGGGTAGAATTCAAGTCAATGGGATATTTACTCGGTGCTAGACCTATAACACGAGTAATGGGTGAGAATACTTAAGACCTATTGAATATTACTCGGGTTAAAGCTTGATCGCGTCAAACTCTAACGATTTTTGGCATGTAAACTACATACTCAAGAACAACAAAAACACATGTGTTTTCTTTTCTTAATCTTTCATATATTTCTGGTTTTTATTATTATTATGAAAACTCATGGCCTTATATAGGCAGCCATAACCGAAACTCCTAGCCAATTGAGTAGTTGCCATCATTACTTCACTTAGTACAATCATTAACAACAAGTAAAATGAAAGGACTCCACTAATTACATGCTTTATTAGTACTATTAATAAGTTAATTAAAAGACTAAATAAGACACTGAAGACTAGCATTTAAACTAGCCATTATTTGGAACGTGTAGAATCATCCTCCATCGACTCGTATCCGTACACGTATCATCCGCCCTTTCTTAAAAAAGAATCCTCCCGATTCTTGGACCTATGATATGGGTTATCAAAAGTCGATCAACCCTCGAACTACCTTACTCGAGTTTAACCTTTGAATTCCCATCGCAATCGGAAATTCAACCAACATCTTGACTTTGACACGCTTTAAGACCGTTTCAGACCAATTTTATTTTTCCCGGATGAACAGTACCACCCCTGTCAACAGTATTTTTTTTTTTTTCGCTTGGAATAAAAGTCACTAGAAACTTGCCCCTGAGATGCAAAACCGATTAACCCTCAAACAACCGGCTTGAGTTTAACCCTTGAACTCCAATCGCAATCGGAAATTCTACTAACAACTTGGCTTTGACACGTCTAGGACCGTCTAGATTAAGGAAAATCAACAGGCGAAGCTCTGATACCATATGATGCGAAATGCGTAAGCGGAATAACAGAAAAATCAAAAACAAAAGCGATATTTGCCTTGAATTCATGAGTAGAATTCAAGCCAATGGGATATTTACTCGGTGCTAGACCTATAACACGAGTAATGGGTGAGAATACTCAAGACCTATTGAATATTACTCGGGTTAAAGCTTGATCGCGTCAAACTCTAACGATTTTTGGCATGTAAACTACATACTCAAAAACAACAAAAACACAAGTGTTTTCTTTTCTTAATCTTTTATATATTTTTGGTTTTTATTATTATTATTAAAACTCATGGCCTTATATAGGCAGCCATAACCGAAACTCCTAGCCAAGTGAATAGTTGCCATCACTACTTCACTTATTACAATCATTAACAACAAGTAAAATGAAAGGACCCCACTAATTACATGATTTATAAATACTATTAATAAGTTAATTAAAAGACTAAATAAGACTACTGAAGACTAGCATTTAAACTAGCCATTATTTGGAACGTGTAGAATCAGCCTCCATCGACTCGTATCCGTATACTTATCATCAACGGCGGCACATAAACCGTCACTTCAAAAGTAATAGTGAAAATTCCAAATTCACTATTTCCTTCACGTGTCAATGGCGGCACATAAACCGTCACATCAAATGTAATAGTAAAGATTCCAAATTCACTATTTCCTTCACATGTCAACGGCGGCACATAAACCTTCACCTCAGTCGTAATAGCGAAATTTAAAATTTATTATTTCCTTCAAAAAATTCAAACAAGCGGCGGTTAAAACCGCCACTTCAAATCCGAAAACGAGTAGTGGAAGTTCAAAATTCACTATTCCTTCAAATGTCAACGGGGGGCTTCCTCGCCGGACCCACTCATTTCAACAACATTGATAGTGAAATTCAAAATTCACTATTTTCACGGCGGCATCATGAGTCCGTTACTTTCAAAATAAGCCCATCCGACGCGGCTATTCTCACGGTCGATCAACTGACCGCACCATGGCTGGCGAGCCTTACTATGCATCGCGGCTGGCGAGCCCTCCCCATATACGCACCATGGCTGGCGAGCCATACTACGCGTTGCGGCTGGCGAGCCCTCCTCATATACGCAACATGGCTAGCGAGCCTTACTACGCATTGCGGCTGGCGAGCCCTCCTCATGTACGCACCACAGCTGTCGAGCCTTTATCCGTAAACGTGCAAGGACGTATCCGAAGATGCCTCAGGTATTACTCCTTCTTATGGCTGGCGAGCCTTTGTACGTAGTCTAGCGGGCTTTAAACGACCCGCACGGATAGTCGACAGACTCTAATCTGTTCCCGAAGACAGGTCCTTGACTCGCCCCCTCGAGTCGCCTTGGCGTCGCCCTTCCCGACGGCAGGTCCCTGGCCCAAATCCTTTCAAGCCGCCTCGACGTCGCTTGGGTCTCCAGGTTGTAATCTTCGATTGACCTCGGGGGTCTACTTTGACTTTCGCCCTGTCCAAGCCTCAATCAAAGTGGGGGCTCTATAGATACCCAGTATCTGTTGAGACTCCAACAAACACCCGATGATTATCGGACTATAACATGTTTTGGAATCGCGGCGTTTGATCGACAGTTTGTGTACAACTTTACGTCGGAAAACTAAAACGATTTCGAAAATAAAACTTTTCAAAACTTTTCAAAAGTACCTAGAGTTTTTAATGCACGACGACGGGGTCCCAATGAAACTAACTAGAGTCAAAACTGACACCAGACCAAAAACCGACTCAAAAATTTAAATCCCGACTCCAACAACGAGTCAAACCGAATCAACCACCAAAAACAAAACATTCAAAGCCTTCTATACTAAGATTTCCCGGATTCATGAATGGTCAAGTACCAAATATGTGACTACAAATCTTAGGATAGAATAAATCATGATTGCACTTGTGTGAAAGAGACAAGACAACTCGAAGACCCGCGACGTGGCTCGCGCCTCTTTGAGCAGCCCAAGTGGCCACGTCGCTCAAAACTCACACAACCACTCATTTTCCTATAAATACCCCTAAAATCCCCCCATTTGAGAACTTACGCGAGTGTCCGCCCCCTCTTTTCTCCCTTAAAATTCTCGACTCGACTTCTTAAGTCACAATCCGACGCGTATTTACGACCTACCGATCGTAAATACAAGCCTTACACATTGTTTGGTACCGTCATCGTGCATTAAATCACTTGACCGACCACTTAGACCACTACACCGTCACTAATCTTAATAAAACACTCTTTTTACTTACCAAAACGGTTTTAAACCAAGTGTTTTCCGACCAAACAAGTTGTTACACTTACGTCGGTTTCTCGCCATAACCAAACATGTAAGTATGAGGGTGTAAAAATCCTTCTTTTATCATGTCTTCATTTGTTTTATGACTATAACATGCTAAAACATGCATAACACGATCCAAAACATGGGATAAACGAGCCAAAACTGAGTTTTGGCCTTAGGCAGAAGCCCCTTATTGTGCACATAGGCTTGCACCTCAATGGGGTTCCCAGGTCAAAACTCAACCGTGTTTGTTCTCGTCTTTCCCCTTTAATCCATTTTCATATTTGTAATCGGTTTTTACCATTTCAAATATTTTCAAACCTTTTTTTTATTTTATTTTATTTGTTTTTAACCATAAAACATTTTTCACCCTTGATTCCTCATACCATGATGGTTAAATCCGTGTTTCGGTGATAATATTTGGTTAATAACATTTAAAAGGTATTTAAAGCCTTTTATTTCATTTATTTACATTTTGGAGGTATTTTAAAGCCTTTCATCATTTCTTTATATTCTCGAAATAAACATACTAGTCACCAACACCAAGTCATCCTTGGTTCCACATAGCATGCCCGAATTTAACCCGGGTACGATGATGAGTAGTGACTAATTCTATTCAAATGAACTTAAAATAATTAGTTCATAATTATTTTCAAAACTATCCATCTCAAGCTTGTCAGGTCGAACCCGACACCGAATATCATCAAAATAATGATGATCATTCGAGTCTCATTCCTCAAATCAACAAATGCGGTCTAAACGACCCTTTCAAATTAAATCGGGTCAAATACCCATTTGTCAATACGTTTTATAAACGTTTTCAAAATGGTCAGAACACGGCATATAACCGTTGGTTGACCCGCGCCTAAAACAAGCCCCTTCTTTTTTATTTCCAAAACCAAGGGAGGCCCCCTTACACTGCCGGCATGCTCGCGCCACAGGGCCTATTCCCTTTCCAGCATTAGTCTCGTACGATCCCGACTCCGGTTTGCCCGGATATAGGACGGATCAGATGACTATTTGCTCATTCAAAAAATCATATTTGCAAAATGCTTTACTAAGACAATGGATCACGTTATGCACCATAAACCTAATACGGTAAATGGATGTTTAATTTCCGTCTTGCATGCAAATCAACCATTAATCCAACTCGACATCTTATACTTGATATTTGGATTAAATCAACCGACTTAGAAAGCTCTCACATGGTAGGTTTAAATTATTGGATGCGCATTCATGCATTTAAACCGTATTATCAACTTTTACATTCAACCAACCAAGATCGATCAGTAGTGGCCGCTACCGCGGGCAGGATTGGGTGTCTGATTAAAGGGCTTCCCAATACTTACCTTTACCTCTTACTCCGAAACTTTGGATAGTGGACGACCTTATCCAGGGCGTACGAGAGTCATTCTAGAGATAAGATGCTAAAGAGGGACGATTCCTTATCTTTAGTACCCGTGTCAAACACTACTTTGTGCTTCGTTTGACCGAGGTATAAAGTGGATTCGAACGGGTTCCAAGCATCCCACAAATGCTTGGTGGCAACCCCGAACATCTCTAATCGTTTCGGGACCCTTACCGAGACGAAACCGACCGATCTAAAACGATCCGGTCGAAAGCATTTTTACGCCGCCGAGCGTGGCTTTCAAAAGACCGTTGTATGTCCACAGATCGGCTGGGCTTGCAGGTGGGCTATGTCCACAGCTCCTTAGTAGACGGGGGTGTTACAAAGTGGTATTAGAGCGACGATTTTGGAACATGTAACCAATGAGCCTAATGAACGTATAGAGTCTAATAAAATGAACCTGGTGTATGTATGTTGGGATCCCCGGCAGTAGCTTGATTTTGGGTGGGAAGACGTCCCCATTCCAAAATCCTGGAGAGTGTGGGGGTATGAGTTGGATGAGACTACTTGACCCTGAGCATTTTCATGTGACTGAGCCTTTGACAGCGGCGGTGGTTGCATCGGACTCCGATGACGATGAGGCTGCCCCTACCCGGAAGTACTACCTCATAGATGATGGTCTTTTAGAGGTGATGCAGAAGCCGACCAAGGGGGGCCAGGCTAGACCTGGGGACCAGCTACATAAAGTGGGGAGAGGTCCTAGACGGGTGGGAGAGGGTTTGTGAGACTCAGCCTGTGCAGCCTATGCTTCCACAGTACCAGTACCCGAGTTACCCTTCTTCCTTTAGTCCCGCAATGCAGGTAAGTGAGCTCACTGAGAGGGTGTCCAACACCTTAGTGCTCCGGGACCTGTATGAGATGACACACGTGCAAGGCATTAGGACCAACCTGGCCTAACCAGTTTGGTGGAGAGGTGTCGGGGATGATAATGGAGTCTTCCACTCCTATGGAGTTGATCTAGCTACATGAGGAGAGTTTAGGAGTTATCCTTTCGGTTTTTTGGTGTAATGGCCAGTAGGAGGAGACACAGGTACGGGAGCTACCGCAGGCGAGGGCACAACTGGAGCCGGCACATCCGGAGGAGGAGGCGGCGATGAGGAGATGGAGAAGCCGGGTTTGGAGTGATGTTGTTTATTTTTGTTTTACATTCGCTTTCATGATTTTTTAGTTAGTTGCTCCTTGTTTGTTGGTACTTGGATATACTTTGGTTTGTACTTGGCCATAAGTCCATATTTTGTTGAATTTCGAAAATTAATATGCAGGTGGATAATATTAGAGACGAGAACTCCGGCGATGGTTATGTTTCTTAAAATGGCAACGTTTTTCTTGAAGTAACTTGACATGTAGTTACTCGATTGAGTTCCCCTAACTCGATCGAGTAACTGTGTATAGGATTCTGCAATGCTTACTGAACTCGATATACTCGATCGAGTAGCTGTCGAACTCGATCGAGGAGCCTTAACTCGATCAAATTGTTTCCTAACACGATCGAGTGCCCCTGTTATCGTTTATCTCATTCTAAAATGTTAATGGTCATCATCCATATATACTTTGTTGATAATAGGTTTTATTGTCAGGTTAATAATAACGTCCTCGTGCTTCAAATGTAGTTCATACAAGGTCAATACAGTCTTCCTTATTTTTTACCATGAGTGTTTAATTGAATTGCTGGACGTGCCATTCTACACGGTGGTTATAGTATATTGTATTGGTCATAAGTTTACGGCTAGTTATGTTGAGTACACATGATTGGGTAATGTCACTTAAAGAATTCCTCGGTGTTTACACAAAATAATTGAGTGACGGTACATTTCACTTGCGTATTTGTTATTATCTACATCTAATATATATTAACATGTATACATTTTATCTAAGTAATGTCAATGTGGTACCATGATAGTTGTTGGTCTCAAAGTATGATAAAATTGTTTCGTAATATCAAAATTGAGTAGAGTTATCATTTCGTGTAATGCTTTTAGTTCGTCTTGAAGGTGAACGTCGGAGGCGAAGTTCCTTTGAACAGGGGAAGAGTAAAGTCGCATGAGAACAAAATGACTAGTTATGACAAAAATGACGAATTATGACAAAATATCATATTTTGAGCGGATTGTTGGTAAAGTCAACCATATTGTTGTACTCCATTTTGGGTTGCTTAACCACTTTGTTTAGGTGAGGGTAATGCACGTATTGTGATGTTAGGTGAAATTTGTAGTAATTTGAATTATTACATTGTTGAGTAATATTAATGTTACGGAAATGGTTAAAATGAATATTAATCTATTGTTGTATTCTTTGACCGATGATTGGCTATACATTGGATTGCTATAATTTGGTGATTAGTAACTAATTGTTATTGATGATTAATTGTGAGACGAGTAAAATATAATAGTTATATCAGATGAATATAATGTGTATGGTGTATGGAATCGTGTAGTGTTAAAATTCGGTTAAAAAGGTAGGTTTTCGTACTCAGTACTGTTGGTTGTTTAGTATGTTGTTTGTAGTGTCTAATTGATTTGGTATTGTGATTGGTAGTATGGATTGGTTGTAGTTGGTTCTTGTTTGTTTATCTCTGGTTCACGAGGCGCGTCCTCGGCTGAGTGGAGTCACTTGCGGGAGTGGCTTCACGCCCTTGAGTCACCCTCTGTGGAACCCGCCACAGGAGGGGATGTGCACATTAAGGAACATGGGTTTTCGCTCGGAATTGATGAGCGGGGATTTGGTGGGTACGGCTACGATCCCCCACTGGCGGCGTGGATTACTAGTTGCGATTTGTAATCTCGCAGGACTGGACCTTCGGGAAGTCAGAGGAGTGTGGGTGATTAGAGAAGGTGATGTGTGTATGTTTGTTGTGTCTGGTTTTGTGTGTTCCTTCAATTATTGACCTTGTGTGGTGTTGTTGTATTTTCTTCTTGTGTTGTGTCTGCAGTGATCCACTATGGTGAACAATCTATCTTAGAAGGTTGACATCTGGATCATAACTAGGTGCTTAAAGGGACGAGTATACCACGAGTCATGGGAGAGATAGTTTCACAAAGTTAATAGATGTCACGAGTTGTATATTTTATTTTGGTTAATCACTTGTAAATAAACATAATTGTTCTTTTATCGACATTTGATTATTATTATTCCTCGGGCAACCGAGATGGTAACGCCCTTATTTGCTGGGGAAGGTCTTGTTAAGGCTCATTGGTAGATGGGGGTGTTACAAAAACTGTTAGTTTTCGTCTTATGAACACCGACTTTTAGTTGACCCCAGATGAGGTGGATGACCATTTAAATTTAGAAAAGTGGCAGGAGGGGTACCTAGAGGATGTGAGGACGGATAATGGGGCTGCCCATTTTCTTCCTTTGTTCATAGGCCCGACTCATACCTAGTTTGAGTGCTATGCTCATTAATGATGTGAAATATGTGTCCCTTCATATCTTTATGAGGATGATGGCCTGTCTCTTGTACGGGAGGAGTGATGTGAGTAACATGAACTAGCATGAAGTGATGTTGTTTGTGTCCTACCTAAACTCGACCCGAGGAGAGTCTTTCTACTTCGATATCCCAGATTTAGTGTGTTCAAGCCTCGCTCACATTTTCCCAGTCCAAACACTGTCACCATAGTTGTGGTGCTATAGTGACCCGCTTGGCTTAGAGCCTAGACAACTTTGAGCCTGCTGCTGGTCTTCAGGCCTTGTTTGAGGGAGTCTCTATCATCAACAATGACTAATTCCTTCATACCAAGTTGTTGAGAGTGTTGGATGATTGGACACAAGCATGTAGAGTGAAGGGGACTAGATGGATGAGGTTATCGGATGCGGCAAACCTTCCGGAGACGGAGCACTTAGAGGATTTTGACCCGGCTAGTGGGGATCCCGAGCTGCCACCCTAGAGTTACCTTATTCCTTATTAGATCCTTGAGGACATGCCCAAGCCAGTGTTGACTCCCCGACGGAAGAGAGTGACTCATCCTCCTCGTGAAACCAGGAGAGCTAGGGCGACTAGAGAGGTTGAGACCGAGGCTGTAACACCCCATATACCAAGGTGCCTTTCCAAGGACCACTCCAGTATATAAAGGTGCTACCCATCTTGGTTACCTGAGGTAAGTATATTAAAAGGGACCATCAAAGAACAATTAAATAAATATAAAGTTAACTTATTACATTGTTTCAAAACTGTAAACCAAAGTATAAGAAATGTAAACAACCTACATCTTATAAAATATTCAAAAGACTAAGACAGCGGAAGCTAAGACTCTAGGTGATGACAACGCATCCTCGATCCCGCGGCTAGCATAAGCTCGTCAGCTGTCAATATCTGCTCACCATCCCCAAATAGATTACCACAGTTTTGTAAAACATAAACGGGTTCAATTCACTGAATAATCAAGATAAGAAATCACAAAGACAACCAATACAATCCAATCCATTCATACAACAATCCTACAAATTAACTCCATGTGTAACCAGTAATCGACTACACACCTAAGTGTATAGCCCTACCAGATTACCCATCGCCACATGTAATCCTTACCTTTAGTGGGAGACCACATCCTTGCCCACCGGAGCCCCACTCATCGCAACGAGCAATAATCCATGTCCATTAATGTGCACATCCCCTTGTGATGGGAACCACAAGGGGCGAATCAAGGGCGTGAAGCAATTTTCAAAGATGACTCCATTCAGCCGAGGACGCGGCTCGTGAACCACAGACAATCAAACAACCAAGCCAATCATCCAAGAATCACAAATTCAATAACAATGCTAATCATGCCAATACATCAATCATTATCGCCTTAAATCAATTAAACAGGCAACTGAGTATAGAAACCCTACCTTTTGCAATCCAAGCACACACAAGCAATCAATAACAATTCTCTATGCCGCCGTCATCACATACCATCACTATAAACCATTGCCCTAAATTAATCCAAATTATTAGGTTTGCACAAACTCTAATAATAAGAATGATAAACTGATTAGAAAAACTAGAGACTTAACACCACAAAACGACACAAAAAATGAGATCCAAAAGCTCACAATCAATAACCTCTGGCTTAGGAAATGATGAAGATTATTAGAGAAGTTTGGAACGTCATTAGATTTTTTAATATAACGATTTAGACACTGATTAGAAACTGCTCAACACGCTATTTAAACTTCTCTAATCATTTTAATCAAAACCGCAGAAATAACCCGTCAGACCGGTTACTCGGCCGAGTACACCCTACTCGACCGAGTAACAACAAGCTCGGTTGAGTTCCAACGCATCAGAACCCAAACTCAAGACACCAGACACCATACTCGACCGAATAAGCCCTACTCGAAGGAGTAACCCATGGTCAGAAACCTGTGGTATTACAGTCTTTCCTCCATAAAAACGAACTTCGTCCCCGAAGTTAACACCCATACCTTCATGGCAAGCACACATACCACTCCACCAAAAATCACCATACATCTCTCATCCTCCATCCTCATCACTAACTCACCCAACAACGCCTAACGCCTACCTAAAAACAAAAGCTCATAACATAGCATCAACCATAGAGTTGCCCACCTAACTCCATAATTCTATCGAATACCAACAACACAAGTACCGCCATCTTTGTCTTAATTCCATACCGCTCACTAGAAAATCCAATATCACCACCATCTAACAAGAGAGTTGTTACGTTCTACCACCCTCATAATGAACTTCCTTTTTGAAGTTTACTCACACTCATAAACGTCACCACCCAAAACTGTCAACCATATCGTAACCATACTTACCTACAACCTTACTACATAACCATAGACATAAAATACACACTACTATAAGCATAACCGCTACCTTTCATAATTTAAACCACAAGTCCATCCTCATTCAAAACCAAGACTAAAACTTCCAAATACACTACAACATGCATAACCATCAAACATCCTCTGTCGCATCCTACTCCTCTTAAGATAAATGTTACGTCCTCGTAACCCAACTATTAATAGATCCTTAGCTATTCCTTCCGCTTATGACCATCTCATGTCACTGATAACCGACTATAACCACAACACCGAAAACCGCTCCCAATTCCAAGGCTCTCTCTCTCTCTCTCTCTCTCTCTCTCTCTCTCTCTCTCTAATTCCATATTTCTAATCATTCCGCACACCACCTAACATATACCAAAAAATCCTCAACATACCCACTACCTCAACTCTCCCACATTACCGCACAACCACATTCTTTTCTATTCACGTACCTATCCCCACCGCCTAACTCATAACCCAAAATTGTTACACACCCACTTGATCCTCAAATTCCCCTTTTTATTGTCATCAAACTCGTCCATAACTTAACATGATACTAATTCCCAAACACTTCATATTTACAGCTCCGATAAAAGACTATGAGCCAACTGCAACTTCCAGCTCAGTACCCACATAATCTGCTAATTACTTGCCACAACTATGTCAACAAAAAGCTCATCTAAAATAAGATCTAAAGTGTTCCAACCACCTCCCACAAGATATCACTGTAACTATGATAACATCGACCACATGTGAAACTCTCTTCTATATTATACTCTAGTCTCACCCACAAGTCAAAAACCACAGGAAACAGCAGTAAACAGAATAACAATCTATATGCTCATACTAGGCTGACATATACTTTCAGAAGTTCGTCTCACAAGTATCCCGCCTGCTCCACCACAACCGATGACGGCATCGCAACACCGCCACCAACAGCCGCACCGCAGCGCGAAAGTACCCGCATCGCAACAATGAGTACCGTGCCCGAATTGCAACCCGGGACACAACAACCACATTAGTAATAAACAGTGTCCAAAAACAACAATCATCTTACGACTCATCCAACCACGCAACAAGTCACATGGAATAACCAGAGAATAACTTTATGAGTATCGTACCATACCACTACTCTTGAGGTCAGAACCTCATACAATTACTTACACACATCATAGACCCATAATCAAATCAAACTAGTCAAACCAGATCATGTAAGTTACCACTTGATAATGGATATCTCTCACCTGAGCTTAACTAAGATGCCCTTCATAACATATCCTCCCATCCGCACAATTATCACCACCCGACAAACATAACCATATCATCAGTACCTAACTACTAGCAAACAACTCCTATATCCACATCTTATACTCCCTCACAAGCATACATACCAATCAGGCCTCCATAAAATCAACCTCTTTAGAACGGGTAACTTCCCTATTTAACATCATCCTTAACCACTAGTGACAACACTACGACACCACCATCTTTTATATAACTACTCTCTTACCATCACCTCTAAATATAACAATTCTTTTCCTCTCTTTGGTTATCATCCCAAATAACTATTCAAATTTGATCCTGGATTATATTGTCACCTAGCTTACCATCATAGTCTCATACCATGCAAATACTCTACCAACTTCCTACTTCTTTAATTCCTTAAAACTCATGTCTAACAAGTCGTCCTGCAATTTATATATATCCCTTAACTCGCGCCCGCATGATAGTATCACACAATTTCATGATTCCTTACTTTCGTGTCCCCTAATTCTTGTGAACATTCGCTCAACTTACCATCATCCTTATCTTGCCATTACTTCAACAAATCAAATTCCATTAGCCTATATCATTATCTTTCATTCATTTTTATCAACAATCCCTCTCATCATGCTTCTCACTCATACTCCCCGCCGATAGATCGACCCACTCAATGATTTCTCCTTAACTGAATACGTCTTCATTTAATAGTTCTAGAAAACTAAGATTCACGTCATCATGTGACCTCCCAAAAGATTACTCGTTAGGCTCACCTTCTAGTAATACAAATCTCCATAACGACTACTACATACAAAACCTCATTGCGACATCCCTTGATCTATGCTCAATAGGCACCAATATTTTTTTTTATTACAACCTTCCATTACACATCTCCTCACCTAACATCGTCATAATAATCTCTCTCCAGAAATCACTATATATCCCAAATTAAAAAAATTTCACATCCCTCATTTCAACTTTTCTTTCTCACATTCCTCGAATTTACATTACCAATCTCATCATCACTCGACCATTTACGGTCATCACTACACCACTTAAGCAAACGACTAATTCACTCACCATAGCTCACATAATGTGCTCCTTATCTCAATAACTCGTCAACTTTGCTTATTCTTTCCACTATTGATAAGTCCATTTTATATAGACTTTGTCTCCTTATTTTATCTCTAATATATTTGATTATTGCACTAACCTTAGTGATTTTATGAGCTAATATTGTATTCTAGTTGTCTTTGCATGATTTGTCACATTTTGTAGGAACTTGAGTTTCTAGGAGCTTATTTCTAACAAATTTGCAAGTAACTAGAATCAAGGCTAAGTGTGGAAGCAAGATGGATCGTGGTAGGATATTATGGAAATGACAAGTCCAAGTATGAAGAATTGTGAAGTAAGTTGATGCACAAATGAAATAAAAAATGAAGCCCAAATTAAGAAGTCCACACAAACTCAACACGGGATGCTCAACTTTGGATGCTCATGGGATACTCAACTTTGGAAAAAGGTGTGTAAGAAGTGTCTTAATAAACACCCTTTATATAATAATAAGGGTGTAAAATTTGCAAAGGAATCCAAAATCGCATCCTAAGCATACTCTTAATTTTCCTTCAATTCTTGAGTAATTGCCAAGGGGATCCAATGTGAGCCATTAATCCCATCTTTAAGCCTCTGGTTAATCACACAATTTAGCATCCCATAAGCATCCAAAGTTGAGCATCCCATGTTGAGTTTGTGTGGACTTCTTAATTTGGGCTTCATTTGTGGTTTGATTTGTGCATCAACCTATTTCACAATTCCTCATACTTCGACTTGTCATTTGCAAAATATCCTACCATGGTCCATATTGTTTCCACACTTAGCCTTGATTCTAGTTACTTGCAAATTTGTTAGAAATAAGCTCCTAAAATCTCAAGTTCCTACAAAATGTGACAAACCATGGAAAGACAACTAGAATACAATATTAGCTCATAAAATCACTAAGGTTAGTGCAATAATCAAATATATTAGAGCTAAAATAAGGAGACAAAGTCTATATAAAATGGAATTATCAACTATCCATCACAATCATGTGTACTCATGTCCTCCCTACCAAACACGTATCCTTCATAAGCTGGTATTCTCCACATCCTAGTATCTGGTAACTTACGTATCAGGACCGTCACATATGTAAAAGAATGCTTTAAGACCCAAGACATACGGGTGCACATAACCTACGACTCAAAACAAAAGTAAGAACATAGCCGCCGACTCATAACAACCGCCCAAAGAGGTACTCGGTTGAGTACATGACGTACTCGGTCGAGTACAGGACACTCGGTCGAGTAACTATACCAGTCGACTGAGGTCTTGACACTAGAAGCTGACCCAAATTATCAGAGAAAGTGTACTCTTTAGAATACGGGTTACTCGGCCGAATACACAAGTTACTCGGCCGAGTTGGCCCTACTTGGCCAAGTTTTTGCAGAGTTCTCAGCAACGTCCAGTTTTCATAAAATAGTCGTATCTCACTCTTTTCTTGGTAGTGTTGGGCGTGTGACCTATCGTTAGAATTGTAAGAGGACTAGCTATCACCTCCAATTGAAATCACATCAATATCATTCCTAGAAATCAACTTACGACGATATAAAAACTGCCTTCCCAAAATCAGAGTTCTTACAAATCAATGTTTCTTACCCAAACAACTTAAACAACAACAACGCAAACACTAACAACTCAATACCTCTAAAACCAGTGTACTAGATGAGCTCTGTTATCATACCAACATGTAAATCAAATACAACGTACAATATACATGCATGTTATAAGTCATGTTCACCTTTATGCCGTATCATATCATATCCTTCATCCATTCCATATCATATAAACTTTTCAAGCCAACAATCATGTCCAGTCTATCACACAATAACAACGCATTATATATAACGAATCCCAAGATAACCCCGTAGTGACTGGCTTGAAATTATAAGGGCAGTTTAAGGTTTTAGGATGTCTCCCAAACCATTACACTAGCTCCAAACATTTCCCACTCGGGTTCAATTTATTTAGAAACCCTATATTCATTTGGTTCATTTGTTTTAGGTTCCAAAATCGTCACTCTGATACCACATTATCACACCGCCATATACGAAGGTGCCTTACCAAGGACCACCCCAACATATAAAGGTGCTACCATCTCAGTTACTGGAGGTAAGTATATCAAAAGGGACCATCCAAGAACAATTAAATAACTGTAAAGTTAACTTATTACATTGTCTCAAAACTGTAAACTAAAGTATAGGAAATGTAAACCAACTACATCTCATAAAATATCCAAGAGACTAAGACAAGGTAAGCTAAGACTCTAGGTGATGATATCCATCATCGATCCCGCGGCTAGCATAAGCTCATCACCTGTCAATATCTGCTCACCATCCCCGAATGGACAACCAGAATTTTGTAAAACATAAAGGGGGCAGTTCACTGAAAATCAAGATAAGAAATCACAAAGACAACCAATGCAATCCAATCCAATCATAAAACCATCCTCCAAACTCCATTAGTAACTAATAACTGACTACACACCTATGTGTGTAGGCCCTGCCAGATTACCTATCTCCACAGGTCACCCTCACCGCCAGTAGGAGATCGCAGCCTTGCCCACCTAAGCCCCGGTAATCGCAACGACGAATAACCCATGTCCATTAATGTGCACATCCCCCTTGTGACGGAAACCATAAAGAGCGAATCAAGGGCGTTAAGCCATTCCCGAAGATGACTTCACTCAGCCGAGGACACACCTCGAGAACCACATACAATCAAACAACCAATTCAATCATCCAAGAATCACAAATTCAATAACAATGCTAATCATGCCAATACATCAATCATTATCGTCTTAAATCAACTAAACAGGAAACTGAGTAGGGAAACCCTACCTTTTGCAATCCAAGCACACACAAGCAATCAATAGTAGTTCTCCATGACACCGTCACCTACACACAATAGTCACATACCATCACTATAAACCACTCCCCCAAATTGATGAAATTAGGGTTGCAGAAACTCTAATAATAACAATGTGTGGACATAGGCAACCTACCGGTCTGAGGACATGGGCCACCTACCAGTGTGTGGACATGGGCCACCTGTATGCCAAGCCAATCTGTGGAAATGCACCGGTCTGAATGCCACATTTAGAGGCGTAGAAATGCTTTCGACCGGATCGCTTTATATCGGTTGGTTTCGCCTCGGTCCAGGTCTCGAAACAATGCAGAGATGTTTGGAGTCTCCGCCAAGCAATTATGGGATGCTTGGAAACCGTTCGAATCCACTTTATACCTCGGTCAATCAAGGCAAAAAAGAGGTGCTTGACATAGGTACTAAAGATAAGGACTCGTCCCCTTTTAACATCATATCGTTAGAATGACTCTCGTTGCCATGGATAAGGTCGTCCACTATCCAAAGGTTCTGAGTAAGGGGTGAGGGTACGTATTGTGAAGCCCTTCAATCGGACACCCAATCCCTCCCGCGTTTGCGACCTCTACTGATCGATCGTGGTTGTTTAAGTGTAAAAGTTGATAAACCGGTAACTGCATGAATGCGCATCGAAACGTTAAACCTAACATGTGAAAGTTTGCTAAGTCGGTTTGTTTATCCAAATAACAAGTAATTGATGTCGGGTTGGAATTATATTGAGTTGCATATGAAAACGGAAAGTAAACATCCATTTACCAAATTCGGATTATGATGCTTACCACGATCCAATTGTTTGAAAAAAGGTTGTCAAATGACAAAGTGTTAAAACGTAAACTTTTCAATCTGATCCACCATGTATTCGGGTTAACCGTAATCGGGATCGTCCTAGACAAGTGCAAAAAATGAAACAGAACAATCCCAGGCAACCCCTTTGGGGCGCGTGTTTATTAATTTGTCACATATTTTTTGTATGATCAAATTAATACTTAATTGTGTAAGATAATTAAATATAATAATAATAAGCATTTATAGGACAAATGTGAAAAATCAAAATGGACCCAATTTGGATCATGGGGGCCGTGTAGGTGAGGAGTACTTGATACACTTTGTCTTTGTCTTTTTGTTATTGGAAAGATGCTCCAACATGTGATGATTATACCTAGTATGACACACCTACACCTACATTCAAAAGCTAGTTACATGCAAATTAAAATAAGCAAAATAAACACCCACTTGGTGTGGAGTGTGTCAGGTGTTTTGCTCCATAAAAGAGCAATTCTTACTCAATTTTTATCACTTATGACTTGGTCATTTTTTACATGCAAAACTTCTACAAAACTCTCATTGTAACACCCCGATTTATGAAGGAGCCTCTAGCAAGACATTCCCTAATAAACCGGATTGTTACCATCTCGGTTTCCCGAGGTAGTGAATAACAAATTAAACTCCAAGGCAAATTATATAATTACTTTAACTTAATTATTACAAAACCTCTTTTACATCAAATTACCAAGAAGTAACATAAATAAAAGTGAAGGTCTTCTAAATAATGATCTAGCTACTAAGTCTTCTGATCCAGTGTCTCACGCCCATCAAGCTCCCGTCCTAACTCTTAAACCTGTCAAGTCTGCTCACCAATATTTGGATCATCACAGGTGTTCACGAATACACAGGGTCAACCACGAGGTTGAGTAGGGAATACAATGAAACAACAAAATATGACAAGCATGCTCCTCCGTCACCTCCATCTCCATCTCAGCTCATATCTCATAACCCGGAACGCCCGGCCATACCGATCCCCGACAGGCACAACAATCGACCGTCGTCGATATACCACTCAACAATGAGGACACCAGGGCAAGTCCCGCAGAACCCGACTGGGGCCTTATCACCACATCACATCGTATCTCAACATCGTCACTACCACACCATCCTCCAACTCCAATGCATATGAAATGCTCAACAAAGAATCAATGAAACACAATATGTATATCAATGAATGAAATCATGTCACTACTAAAATGTTGTGATAACATACTCAACACGATCAATTCAAATCAACCACATTCCAAAGATATGAATCATAACGTAAATCAACAACCACGAAACAAGTCAACGTCCACAGCTTGGTCATATGAAACACAACAAGTCAACACAATTTAACAACAACGCTGATAAGTCAAGTGTATTTCTCTACCTCAGTACTGCAGTCAAATAGTCGGGTGCTCAGAAATATTCCACAACAAATTCGCCCTCTGAAAGATAAATAAATGATAAACAATTACTTAAACTATTCCCGTTCCCAAAATAGAAAGTTACTAAAAATAGAAACTTCTTAAAATGAAAAGTTTCCTTAAGTGGAAACTTTCCCGATATAGCAGCTTTTCCATTTTAACAAACCCGACTCAAAACTCGTCTCTAATTATTTTAAATAACTCGGGAGTTAAATTAACTAACTAACTACGATAACTTAAATAATAAAGAAAACGAATCAAAACCGACTAAACAACACGTCCAACCCACGACTTCCAACCCGCTCTCCAACTCCCACGCGCCACCTTTCCACCGTGACAGCCGCCAGGTCAAACACCGGGTCTGACCTGGATTCCTACCACCGCCCTCACCGGGTTCGACTCCCGCCGGTGAGTCGAACGAAGGCCACAAAATCCCCCTGGTTCACTCCACCGCCCGTGGTTGCCCCCACAGCAGCCCCTACACAACCCCTCAGCCACCACCGTCATCAACAGCACCCTATCCTACCACCACCACTCTGCTCGCCATCAAACAACGCACACAGACGCCGTGGCGCCGACGTTTCGACCTCCCCCGAGTCCACGGTGGCGCCACCCCAAACCTAACCGTCTAAACCCGCCTGCAAACCCGCATTTAACCCGTTTGCTACCCTGTGTCGATGCCGCCTCTCTCTGCCACTACCACCGCCTAAAGCCTCCCTAACAACCACCACCACACTCGACCCATACCACACGACTCCTTTACCCCGTCAACAACCACCAGCATCCCCTCCCTAAGACACACAACAGCAAACAAAACCCGACATAAATAGCGAAAATAGAAGGGAGAGTTGCGCTCATACCTTTTCTACCACCACAACAACCACCAGGGTCGCCTACAGACGTCGACAACCACCCTAAAGCCTTCCTTACTGCGCCGTCGCCTTCCTCTCTCACTCTCTCTCTCTCGTTTTGCGTGAATCTGAAAATGCGTGCCGTCGAAGTGAGGGAGGCGGGTGAGATGAGGGTTGTGTAGTGTTAGGGTAAAATTAGGTTAAAAATTAGGTTAAGAACATGATGTTGGGTGTTGGGTGAATTGGGTTAAACATGTTATTGGGTAAACTCAAATGGGTCGAGGGTAAATGGGTTTGCTCGCATCTCGAATTCCATATAAACCCGTCTCAATTAACTTACGAAACAACTCGATCTTACGATACAACGCGAGTCAAGTAAAATAACTTAACGTAGTTATCAACTAAACAATTAACCCGACTTAAATAGTAATATCAAATACGGAGTATTACACTCTTCCCCCCTTAAAATGAACTTCGTCCCGAAGTTCGCCACCTCGTAACGATAACCAAACATCCACAAGCATAAGACAAACACAAGTAGTACATATACATAAGCTCTAAAACGCGAAGTGTTATATTCTATCCCCCTTAAGAAACTTTGTCCCCAAAGTTGGACATACAACAGAAGTATGTGGCACTTAAAGAACCACAACATTGACCGAATAATAACAAATTAAAACAGCAGACTCCATGCATGGTCAATTCTCAGTCAGCCAATCATAACATACCACTTAGCCAGATCGTAAACCATCAAGATTTTACAATCCTATCCTCCTTAAAACATGGTTACGTCCCCGTAACCCCATTATAAAATTCCACATCCAATGTTCAAGAAGATTACTGAAACAATAGACACAAATCATCTGATAAGCTAATTACTCTATACTGGCAACTAGCATCCGACTTTTCCAACAACAAAATACGCTTGTCAATTTCATGCTACGCATTACCCAAAATCAAGGTAACAAATACTTGGATGCTTTGACACCAAATTAACACATTTACATCAATGTAGTCAATCAACTAACTCATAGTTCATAGTTGACGGATTAAAATATTTCATATCAGTGATCATATCATAGAAGTAAAATCCATATTTCTGCAAATCAGGTTTAGAGAAAGACACTAGGCAAAATTCAAGCAATGTAATAGCGTTCGTATAATTGAGACTACTTTACATAAAACCCACCGAAACAAATAAGATTATATTATCATATAACAAGGTTCATAGTCATATCATATGCCTACCGTTCATGCTACAGAATTCATATCAGAGTATTACATGTTTACATCACAAAATTCATATTTGATTAAACTTTTATATGAAACTCACATAACTTATAATTTCAACAATCAAACATCATGCAACGACTTTAAAAATTCATAATTAAATAACCGCTTAGCTATTTTGCGAGCTATTATCGTTTTTAGGAAATATAATGAATTAACTAATCATAGGAAAGAGAATCAATTGCAAAGCTTAAGGAATTTATTTATAACAAATTTTACAACTCAGGTTGGTCGAACAAAAACTTTACAAAGAATTAAACAGAAAATTGGGCAACTTGTAAAACTCACTATTAAATAACGACTCGTTAAGATCTTACGTGGCTTATCATTTTGAAAACGTGAATGAATATTCTAAACAGTGGAGTTGGAATTATGCATAAACAATAAACACGTTTTAAATGGTTTCTTTTTCGAAGACATGGGTCAAAACAGCACTGTGTAGTAACAATCTGACCACTGTCAACTAAAATATTTATTTCTCTCAAAGTATAATTCATATTAGCATGAAATTAAGAGCATTGAAAAGCTAAATCAAAATATTATCACACATAAAATTTTCACCATCATATAGAAGGGTAAAAATAACAAAACAATTTAAGAAACTTCTCACATTTGTAAACATATCAAAGAAAATAGATCTACTACTACTATCCATCACAATCACAGGATCTTATTGACATGTCCATACACCATTTACTCACTCACTGGTTTAGGTCACGAATTAGGCCGATGAATTTAAACAATCAACAACATACTCATAATTCATATTTTAAATTATCAAAATTGTTTGCACGATATCAATTCTGAAAACATATTTCCCAATAAAAGTAACAACATATGATCCATGACAACAACAACATTACTCCCATATCACACATGTGTTTAACATTTTAGCAACTATATCATTCAATTGTGTCCAGCAACTTAGTATAACTCATTTTCAGCAAAACAAAAGATTTCGCATAAATAGCTTAAACATATACATTTGCCATCATATACCTTGTAGAGCATTATCTATGATAAAAGATTAGCAACTTGAACAACTTCTCTGATTTGCACGATTTGAATAATTAGGCAACTGGTAGGCTCAATTAAACGTAACGATAACGACTATCATTTAAACCAACGTATATCATGTGAATCATCAAAAGGTTATCCATTATAATTGCCGACATAGTTATCATACACAATCTTCATTAGAATATAATTGATAGCAACGACTCGAGAATATAGATATGTCAAATGTCGTGCTACATCAAACAGTTTCCTTTATATCACGCCCATACAATTGCAAGAATCACTTTAGCATTTTATGACAATATAATAACGAACATATCCAATAAGGAATAACAACACTGTTTATTATCATGTCATAGGTTTAGGTTCAACTGAAATAATTTAATGCGATGAAGGTAATAAATATAACTATGGGCACACAAACTCACATGAAAGACATTAGAACTCAGATGGCATACTACATGTGTGGACAGTTAAACATAAATCATTACTACCATACGTGTGTAAACATTTAAACATGATTATTATTATCATAAAACATTCATGCGGAAACATCAATAAATTGGCAACATCCAACTATCAAAGATTCCAGCTTTCCACCAACATCCGTAGCATATATTATCTATGCAAGATAAAATAACGATGGTAACAATCAAGAAACATATATTAGAATATCTGGATTTAATGCTTACCTGCCACTAACTTTGATAAGATAAGACAACATAGGTATTTATGTACATATTTCGGCCATTACAGAGATTATGAACAACAAGAGACATTACGACATGACAACACCTAAGGTACACAAACAACTGAACTCGTATAAAACATGTCACCTTTGATTAAGAATCTTATTCAGTTATTCAATTTCACACATACCATCATGCCAACAATGCTATAAACTAAACTTTAAATTTTTTTTTTTTTTTTTTTTTATCACTTGTTAAGATACATAACCAATGAATATGCGTGCTACTATCATCATATAAGAACATTATAAATTCACATTAATAAGGCTCATGAAATAATGAAACAACTGTATGAAAACTCAACATAGAATTCACATTTTAAAAGTTATGATTCACGTTGTAACTTCCAAAAATCACGAATAAATAACCGTTCAACGAAAACTTGAGTTATATTACTTTTTATAACATACAGAGAGTTAATAATACGTGAGAAAAGAATGATGTCCAAAACTCAAGAATTCAATTTTTAAAGCATTTTAAAACTCCATTGGTCCAAACAGCATGTAACAACAATTGGTCCGAAACTTGGGTCAGTTTGCAAAACTCACCTTTTAATATTGAAGTATCAAGAATTTTCGTGGCTTATCAATCTGAAAACACGTGCGGGTATTCTAATCACTCCAATTTGAATTATGCAATAATCATGAGTACAAATTAAATGAGAAATTTTACAAAATTGTTGATCGAAACATAATTGTACGGGAACTTTCTGACCATAGACCACTAAAATGTTTATTACTCCTAACCGTATATCCTATGAACATGAAACCAACGCCAAATGAAAGCTAACTCACCAGGCTACCTCCCATAAAATTTTCATCCATAGGCGATAAACAGAAAACGAATGACAGTAAGATCAATTAGAGAGTAAAATCAAACAAAACGTGTTTCAGCACTAGGTCATTCATTTACTATGTTCCAAGCTCTCACAACCACACTATCGATACTAACCCATCCTAACTTAAATCCCACACTGTGTACCTTCGTAACATCTACCCCATAGAATCCCTTCGCATCTCGATCTACTCCATACATCTAAATTACGATTTCTATGACTAGAAACATGCAATTCAATAGTGTTTCTCATTACTATCACAATACTATACTAGCATGGCTTCGGGATCACATAACCGCATATCACTAGACATAATAGTACTATCAACACATCATTCAACATCCATCCAGATAAATATCATCAGTTCGCAATTATTTTCACGCTCGTGATTACCACAATCCAACACTTCATTGATTACCAACCTGAACACGAAAATTTTATTTCTCATCTCCACAACATCATATGATCACGCCATTATTCATACAAAATAATTACCGTAACGTTGTCCTGCAGCATGGTTAGAATATATGGGTCTCAAGGTGTACATCCACTCGATTATATCCAAGGTTTTCCTTTTAACTACCCCATTCACTCAATTTCTCTCGGGTTACCTGGTTCAAAACTGAGAGGGCAAAAGAGCACGTATTAAGGGCGCCTTCTTAACCGCATTGTGAGCTCCTAACAGTTCCTACCCAGGGGTTCATTTTATTTAGACACATCCTATGTTCATTTGGTTCATTGGTTTAGGCCTGAGGATCGTTCGCTCTGATACCACTTTGTAACACCCCGATTTATGAAGGAGCCTCTAGCAAGACATTCCCTAATAAACCGGACTGTTACCATCTCGGTTTCCCGAGGTAGTGAATAACAAATTAAACTCCAAGGCAAATTATATAATTACTTTAACTTAATTATTACAAAACCTCTTTTACATCAAATTACCAAGAACTAACATAAATAAAAGTGAAGGTCTTCTAAATAATGATCTAGCTACTAAGTTTTCTGATCCAGTGTCTCACGCCCATCAAGCTCCCGTCCTAACTCTTAAACCTGTCAAGTCTGCTCACCAATATTTGGATCATCACAGGTGTTCACGAATACAGAGGGTCAACCACGAGGTTGAGTAGGGAATAAAATGAAACAACAAAATATGACATGCATGCTCCTCCGTCACCTCCATCTTCATCTCAACTCATATCTCATAACCCGGAACGCCCGGCCATACCGATCCCCGGCAGGCACAACAATCGACCGTCGTCGATATACCAGCTCAACAGCTGAGGACACCAGGGCAAGTCCTGCAGAACCAGCCTGGGCCTTATCACCACATCACATCGTATCTCAACATCGTCACTACCACACCATCCTCCAACTCCAATGCATATGAAATGCTCAACAGTAATCAATGCAACACAATATGTATATGAATGAATGAAATCATGCCAGCTACCAAATGTTCTGATAACATACTCAACACGATCAATTCAGTCAACCACATTACAGTATATGAATCATAACGTAAATCAACAACCACGAAACAAGTCAACGTCCACAGCATGGTCATATGAAACACAACAAGTTAACACAATTTAACAACAACGTTGATAAGTCAAGTGTATTTCCCTACATCGGTACTGCAGTCAAATAGTCGGGTGCTCGGTAATATTCCACAACAAATTCGCCCTCTGAAAGATAAATAAATGATAAACAATTACTTAAACTATTCCCGTTCACAAAATAGAAAGTTACTAAAAATAGAAACTTCTTAAAATGAAAAGTTTCCTTAAATGGAAACTTTCCCGATATAGCAGCTTTTCCATTTTAACAAACCCGACTCAAAACCCATCTCTAATTATTTTAAATAACTCGGGAGTTAAATTAACTAACTAACTACGATAACTCAAATAATAAAGAAAACGAATCAAAACCGACTAAACAACACGTCCAACCCACGATTTCCAACCCGCTCCCCAACTCCCACGCGCCACCTTTCCACCGTGATGACCTCCCGGGTCAAACACCGGGTCGACACGGTTCCTACCACCGCCCTCACCGGGTTCGACTCCCGCCGGTGAGTCGAACCAAGGCCACGAAATCCCCCCTGGTTCACTCCACCGCCCGTGGTTGCCCCCACAGCAGCCCCTACACAACCCCTCAGCCACCACCGTCATCAACAGCACCCTATCCTACCACCACCACTCTGCTCGTCGTCAAACAATGCACACAGACGCCGTGGCGCCGCCATTTCGACCTCCCCCGAGTCCACGGTGGCGCCACCCCAAACCTAACCGTCTAAACCCGCCTGCAAACCCGCATTTAACCCGTTTGCTACCCTGTGTCGATGCCGCCTCTCTCTGCCACTACCACCGCCTAAAGCCTCCCTAACAACCACCACCACACTCGACCCATACCACACGACTCCTTTACCCCGTCAACAACCACAAGCATCCCCTCCCTAAGACACACAACAGCAAACAAAACCCGACAGAAATAGCGAAAACAGAAGGGAGAGTTGCGCTCATACCTTTTCTACCACCACAACAACCACTAGGGTTGCCTACAGACGTCGACAACCACCCTAAAGCCTTCCTTGCTGCGCCGTCGCCTTCCTCTCTCACTCTCTCTCTGTCGTTTTGCTTGAATCTGAAAATGCGTGCCGTCGAAGTGAGGGAGGCGGGTGAGATGAGGGTTGTGTAGTGTTAGGGTAAAATTAGGTTAAAAATTAGGTTAAGAACATGATGTTGGGTGTTGGGTGAATTGGGTTAAACACGTTATTGGGTAAACTCAAATGGGTCGAGGATAAATGGGTTAGCTCGCATCTCGAATTCCATATAAACCCGTCTCAATTAACTTACAAAACAACTCGATCTTACGATACAACGCGAGTCAAGTAAAATAACTTAACGTAGTTATCAACTAAAAAATTAACCCGACTTAAATTGTAATATAAAATACGGAGTATTACACTCCTAAATTCTAATTTTATTCTATGTATTATTAGAGTAGTAATACATAATATTAAGGGTTACTTAGTAGTAAATCTAGTTTAATTTATACTATGTATTTGTGCTAGTCTTGGGTTTGAATATTATGGAGGTTTTCTAATTTGGAAACTTGAGTTAAGGAGTATCATCCATCTTTTGTTTGAGCTCAAGAACAACAAAGAAAGGTGTCCTTTGTTGTGCCCATTTTCGGTCAAATCAAGCAATGTGAGGAAATTTCTTTTCTCTACTTATTTCTAGCTTACTTTATGCATGCATGTTAATAAGACCATTTTATATTGGGTTAAAATGTAACTTGACAACTACTTAGAGGAGTCTAACTAGGGACTTATTCCTAACATGTGGTATTAGAGCGTTGTTAATACATGCATGTCAATTTAAGACGGTTTTTATCGCTTTATGAGATAAATTGATAGAAATGAAATTTTGATGTCAAAATTAGCTTTTTTCTCAAAATTTTAATTTTCATGTAATATTATTGTCCTTAGGAAGTTAGGTCGAAATTTTATAATTTGTGGAATTTTATAGCTTATTATTACTCATTTTCGATTAAAACCGAGATAAAATGCATTAATTTTAGTTAAGAGTTACCAATATTATGTTGCGTATTAATTTTAGGTATGGTTATTCAAAAATAATTACTTAAATGTTTTACTTATGATATGTAGAGCTTAAGAAATTAATTTGATTAATTTTCACATGCTTATTGATTTTTATTTGATTAAAATTGATAAATAGTGTTTATTTTGTCAATAATTATTATTCCAAATTTTTGGTCGAAAATTTTATGATTTTTAGCTACTGAAATTTGTTCCAAAATGTTCAAAGTTTTGTTTTGAAGGTTTTATAATTTTTTTGGTTTAATTTGGAATTAAATTGTAAAAGTTGTACGATTATCGATTAAATTGCGAAATTGCTAAAAAATCTATTTGATGGTCTAAATTTTTGATATGCACATCATTTTGGTAGGGTACCAGAATGTACAAAATTATTATATTCAATTTTTTCATAAGGGTTATAATTAAATTGGTTTATTTCATAATAGTTATGATTTTAAAAGTAATTTTAGCTATAATGACCAAATTAACATAATAAAACACCAAGTAATTAGTGGGGACAATTTTTTTGGGGTTAGACCAGATTTGTATAATAGGTTAATCTTAAAAGGTATTTTAAGAGTTGATTAGGAATTTTTAATGGTTAAAAAATATTCAATTCTGCAAAACCGAGCTCAAATGATCGTTGTTGGTAAGCTAGGACGATTTGGCATATTTATTTGCATGAATATTATTATTCATGTTTATTAATGGATTTATTTTTTAATAATTTAATTTTCTTAGTATGGCCATAGTTAGATATCGGTATTACCCGCAATGTATGGGAATATCGGTTGGTTTGTAAATTAATACGATCTCGTATCGTCGGTTTGTAATTAATTAATAGATTTATTTTATTTCTTTTAATTAATGTATAATAGGAATAGCTATGTAATTTGATTATAGTAGTTATTAAATACGGCGTTTTCCAAAAGACGGAGTTTCCACAAGACGGTGTTAATTCGAAAATGAGTATTGAAATCCAAAAGATGGAGGTTCCTTGGAAGGCGTTCCAATGAAGACTAAAGGGGCCAAGGAGTTGGTTTCCGAAATGTAATAGTCTAGTTAATTAGATTAGGTAGAATTTTTAGGTGGCCATACTAGGACTTTATTGATTTATTACATGTTTGATCATGCATTCATGCCAAATCGTCACAACATGCATTTTATTTTTCATTTCATATGAGTACTGTCAATTTACAATCGTCTAAAATTCACCAATTTAGTTCACTTAAAAGTAATAGATGATTATTTGACAAGGTCACTCACATTAATTAAAATTGAGATTAGCCTTACCAATTAGTAGCACCTATGAATCCCTTCTTCATTAGGAGCACGCTCGCCTCAGCGGGGCATAACCTTTTTTACGTTGGGTAAGTAGGGTAATAATTGTTATTACGTGTCAAGATTGGTTGCACTCAACGGGATGCAGAAATGAGTCTCAGTTCCAGGGCTAGAGATAAATTTGAGAAATTTGTCGACCTAGAGTTCTAGGTGTAGAATAAGTTAAAAGTTAACTCACCGAATGTAATTAACATTGGGATGTCTCGGCTCACCGTGCCCGAAATTAATTAGAGACGGAACTTGGAATCGTTTAGATAATTTAGTGGGATATGATTATATAAATGCAACTTAAACTTGTTAAATTAAAATAATTTACAAGAATGATTTCACTATAAATGTTAATTTTTCCTCCTTAATCCGTTTGTAGTTAATATCTCGCAATAATGACAACACAATCACGATCCGCTCCACTATCCAAAGAATCATAGCTAACATCCTTTATGGAAAAGGTTACCTTAAAGGAGGATGGTAGTAATTTTACTGATTGGGAAGCACAACTTCGAATTGCCGCCATCAGCGATGGCAAATTGCGATACCTTGTTGACCCTTCGCCGCCCGCACCGGGGCCAAGGGCTAATCCCGATGTGAGGGCGCCTTATGAAGAGTACCAACAACAGCCGGGGGCAATAAAAAATGTTTTGATATTTGCTATATCGCAATCCTTGCAACGAAAATGCATTCACCTTAATGCTCATGAAATATTCACGAGACTCACCACGATGTTCTCGCAAGCTCCTCGCATACTCCAATATGATGCTGTAGTCTGTTTCTTTGAAGTAAGTTTTAAAAAAGGACAATCTGTGAGTCCCCACGTACTCAAAATGATTGAGTACGTGGAAACACCCGAGAAGCATGTGTTAGGTTCATATACCTATTATTAGACTCTTCTAATGGTGAACAAATTAACATATTAATATGTGTTCTTCAAATCTAGTGCATGCATAACTAAATAAGTGATTAAATTAGAAAAACAATGTTCCTTACATTGTTATATGGCTCGAAAATAAGGGCACAAATAAGGTCACCTTCCTTTTTTGTTCTTGAGCTTAAATGTAATGGATGATTCTCCTTAATCCCAAGTATTGAGATCCTTCTCTTGATTGCACCCAAAACAAATCCCTTAAACTAATATATTAACTAACTAGATTAATATACTAGTATCCTTAAAATGATTCTAATATTATCCTTATTACTACATTAGTAATCTTTTATTGTTATTAGAATTTTTGGATGAACAATCTAACGTTTTCTAAAACAAGTTTGGGAGAGAGTTGTGAGAGAAGGAGGTGAGAATGCATGTAAAAATGAATGTGGAGAAGTGTCAAAATGAGAACAAAATTCTCATCATAAAAGGGGAAGGAGGCCGGGTCGGGTGATGGCAAAATGCCAAACCAAGGCATCTCCTTTTACTTTTACTCTTCTCCAAATAGTAGGCTTATAAGGCTATGTAGTGTAGGCATGATTATATGCATTTTATCTCATAAAATAATTCACCCACTAACACCTTCCACCCTTAATTTTCTCGGTCACTTGTATAAAATGGACCTCCATTTTATTTTGTCAATTTGTCACTTGTCACACAATATCTCACATGTAGTATGTAACATGTTATTAATTAATTTACTATATATTTATCAAATAAATATCACTATATCCATTAATTAAATTACATATAACAAATTGTCTAGTGATTCTTGATCACATAAATAAAATGGGTCACATAATTATCATTCACAACATATTAAATTTATAATTAACTATTGATTTTTATCTCAATTGTTTCTTAAACAATAATCAATTAATCATATTTAATCAAATTACAATAAGATATAAATATTCTCTCTCACAAATTAATTGTTCAATTTTAAGGAATTGATTAACTTGTATCGTCATACAATTAATCAATTTGTCTATTAAGGGAATTGTCCTATAGGTGTGTCCTTAAGGGATCAACTGATCACCACCGTCAAACGACAGTAATGTCAAACTCTAGTTAGTCAATCATTACTGATTAATGTTGATCAGTTGACTATATAAATGAATCATCCCTTACGTATTCTTATTATGAGATTTAATTATGATTTTAAATCATGTGATCGCACTATTGTTGAGGACACATACTCCAACAATCTCCCATTTGTCCGAGACAAGTGTGCGTCACCAATTCTCTTGTCCTATTACAATCTCCCACTCAATGCAAGGTGTCTTCCAGGTCGTACTTGCATTTGATCATATCTTGAGTGGTTTTCTCGATCTGGAGAGCAACTGTCTAACCGGAATTATCTACCGTATATACCTTCCGGGCGTGGCCACGCATTTTCAGTTTACTACTCCTCGAGTGGCCCTGAGATTTCAAACAACCCTGACAAGGGGGTGGACAATTCTATCACGCTATTCCCTTCGTATAGCCACAGTTCATCATAACCCAAAATATACTCATTTGACTTCAGTTACGACAGTCGTAGAGTATAAATAGAAGCCAATCAGAAATTTTTGCCAACTTGGGCGAATAGTCTCTAGTCAAAAGAATTGAATCATAAGAATACTATAGTAGTTGTTGCCACGACCAGGCTTTATGAATTACCAGAACTCTATAAGCGGTCACTGCCCGACAGAGTGTCCCATACAGTCTATCTATGTGATCGACTAGTCATCCCATATGACTCTATGGCACTTGAACTTGCCATCAATCGCATCACACTCTAGTCACTTCGAGACGTTACCTCCTATAAGTAACCAGGGGCGAATACTATGTTAATCCAGTTCACTTCAATGGGATTCAATATTATCTCAACAACCCATTTGGATATAACAAAATAATAGATGAGTTTAACGAAACTCAAACGATAAATGCGATTATCATATATGAATAGTCAATACCCTATTACTACTTCATATCTTATAATCTATAGTGTACATTTTACACTAGTCAAAATGCAATAAAATCTTGGTAAGTTGATATACCATGTATCCATTCATTCCAACTTTATGAATTGTTATTTCTTTCTATTCAATGTCATTTCTAATGGCATGAATTTGTCTAAGTAGATGTCTAATCTTCTTACTAGACTTGGGCTCTTATACTTGGAAGATGCTCCCACTTTTATCATATAACTTCTGATAAAGTCAATGATAGAGGAATCTACTCTTAGTTCCTTTGTTGACCATCTTATCACAATGTACTTAGATTCTGTTTGTAGAACTTGCAATGGTTGAAACTAAAACATTTCTCTAGTCTCTTACTCATAAGTCAATAAAATCAACCTAAGATTTCGATAAATCCTTATAGGTTTGGAAACTAAAGTTCGTGTAACCCTTCAACACACAACTTAGTATATCATCCATATATAAGAACGAATCCTCAATTCTCATCAAAAATCTTAAAGGGTGTTCTTAAGGCTTTCACAAGACCATCATTGGAATTAACTTGTTATTGACTTATTATGCTCCAAGCATATGATTCATCAAGGCGTGTGCATTTAATGGTATGCATGATCGTTCTAATGGTGGAAACATTAGCAATCGATTTCATGTGATCAACAACTTAGGTTCAGTGAATGACTATGACTCTCTCATAGTAATTCCACTTTCATCAATATGAACAACCTACTCAACCTTGTTGATGTTAAACACATATGAAAGAACTTATCATCATAAGGCTCTCGACTCTATGCCAATATACTCTCAAATTTAACAAATAGATTCAGAAATATATTATGCATCACACCCTTTCCTAGTCTCCCAATCACTCTTTCACCGAAGAGAGAATTGGTACATTATTCTCAATAAGTAATATGTTATCAACATATAAGACATGGCAAAATAATTCTGGCTCCCACTTAACTTCATGTATAAGTATGATTCTTCAACAATGTGAATGAAACCATTCTCAATTATCACATGAACGAAAAGTATGATAATTACTATCCTTTGATGCTTGCATAAGACCATTCTAGGATCGCTTAAGTAAGCTTTGCATAATTTTTTAGGATTCTTAGATCTTTATCTAAGGTTTTGTGTTCCGTACACATCCTTCTCTAAATTCCCATTTTAGAAAAGCGAATTTATTTAATATTATTTGCCATTCTTCATCAAAATAAAATGTGGCAATTCCTAACATGATTTATCTTAATCAACATCTTCATGTCAATCTATGCATTTAAGTACTCTAAAGCTCTATTTAATTTAAAGAGACCATCGCCTTAAAGTAAATCTACTCTTGAGTTTGTAATGCAATGGCTATTATGAAACAAAATTGATTTGAGACTGTTTGCAATTGATCATTCAATAGGTCATAATTCCATTACTTTCGAAAAGTCATATATTAACAATAAGACATCTGTACTTTACTCCCACTCTATCTCAATAGATTATAGTTCTATTACTTTCAAAAAGTAACACATTAACTATAAGACATGTTTGTGACGATCTACTCCTACTCTATCTCTTAGAAATACTTGTATCTTCTTAAGAGATAGCTTTGTGAGTCACAAACATATATGGTGAAGTAATACAAATTCGTCTAGACTAACATTTTACCTCATAAATTGACCAGCTCTATTATGGCAGTTTGATTCATGTAATATGCGAGTCTGATTCATGTCATTTGTTAAATAGACTTCCTATTTTAGGTATCTCCAGGTTGACCCTCCAGATTAAAATAAAAATCCCAAAAAGTGAGTTCGACAACTCAACCCGACTCATATTAGTTTGATCTTGTGGGTAGTGACTCAAGGTCATCATCCACAAATAATAAATCAAATTCATTACTTAGATCTTTGCCACCACGATCGGTGTAACACCCCCATACTCCAAGTGCCTTACCAGGACCACTCAGGTATAAGGATACTACCATCTCGGTTGCCCGAGGTACTGAATATCATAAGACAATAAAGAAACGTACTTTTAAAGTAATTATAGATTAAGCGATTACATGTTATAACCCAAACTAATAAAAGGAATTACAAGCTTCTCATACGGTCTACAGCTAAACTATCAAAGCTACTAGACTTCGTCGACACAAATGAAGACTTCTAACTGCCACGTGATGACTCATCCCAGCTATCCCATACGCGTCATATCACACCTGCTCAATAACTGCTCACCACCCCCGAATGGATCACCACAGTTTTTAAAACATTTAAACGGGGTCAATACTAATCACACAATTCAATACATATATCAACAATAAGATAAACAGACAGCTTAACTGTTGCACACACACACACGCCACCAACCAATTCCCATCATCTCAATACTTGATCCCCACCGGACCCGGCCACGCCATGAGGGGACCGCAGCCGTTCACACCTAAGCCCCGCTCATCATACCGAGCGATAACCCTGTCCCATTAATGTGCACATCCCCTTCCGTGGCGGGTTCCACGAAGGGCAAAACTAGGGCGTGAAGTCACTCCCGCAAGTGACCCCACTCAGCCGAGAACGCATCTCGAGAACCATCAACAGCAATCACAACCACAAACACAGTACAATCATCATATCAAACAACCAAATACAACACATCACCAATATCCCATTATGGGACTAATACTGAGTAGGAAATCCTACCTGATATGCACACAATCAGACGGTATCCACAGCTGTATCAAAAAGTCTCTTCTACGAACCCTCCTCCTATCATATAACACATAGAGGCTACACATCACAAACTACACACAAAACCCCCAATCTCTAAATTAGGGTTTAACCAAAACAAAGGAAAGACAATAAAAAGGGTACGTAGATCTTACCCTCGACGCAAGGAACTCAACGGTATGACCAACGACGCGAACTGACCTTCTAAACTCCGGGGATTGCTAATTATGCGATTAGAAAGATGAACTTGTTGCTTTCTCTCTTAAACAGGGTTTTAGGTTTTGTAAAAGTGATTTAAAACAATGACGACTATGTTTAAATACCTTAATCGCATAATTAACAAAACCCGAGAAAACTCCCCGTAAAATCTGACACTCGATCGAGTAGCTAAGGTACTCGATCGAGTGCCCCCTTACTCGATCGAGTACCCACGTTACTCGATCGAGTACCCAACAGGTCAGAAACTATTTTAAAACGCAACTCACCCTTACTCGACAGAGTAAAGCCTACTCGATAGAGTACCCAAAGACTTATAAATACGGAGTATTACAGTCTTCTCTCCTTAAAAAGAACTTCGTCCCCGAGATTCAACCCATACATAAAAACAACCATACTGACTCGACCAAGACACAACAACTTAGCTAAGGACTCAAGAACTCGACCGAACATAGAACATGAACTCTTAACACCCATTCCACCAACTATGTTTACTTCCACAACATGACTCACTATATCGTATCTACCACATATATATCTCTCACGACACCAACTCCATACATAACCAACTACTATCCTCTAATGCTGCTAGCTCCATAATATCATCAACTATCAAATCCAATACCAAGACACTCATAGACATCAAACGGGATGTTACATTCTACCACCCTTAAAAGGAACTTCGTCCTCGAAGTTTACTCACACTCGTAACCTCATCATCCAACTGTCAATACTAGCGAAATATTCTCACACTCCTAAACATCACGCTACTACAAGCACGGTCATGACCTTTAATAAAATCACCCACAACACGAATCGATCTTTTATTCTACATCAAGACTCAACTTCCGAATATATTACCATATGTACAACCATCAAAATCTGTTTTATCGCATCCTACTCCTCTTAAGACCAATGTTACGTCCTCGTAACTCACTAATACCAAACCATATCTATATCCCATTACCCTCTGTACCACCACATGTCAAAGATAACCGTCTATAAACCAAACACTCACCATTCTTATATCCAAGGCTCCCATACATAAACATTTCCCATTCCTCAACTCATTCGGCAGCGCATCTAACCTATACCATAAACTCGTAGCAAATCACCATACCCACTCTTCATTATTACTGCCAAACAACATACCTCTCTATGTAGGCACTTATGTCCCAGAAGCATAACTCACGATCCGCACTCGTTACGTACACGCACACTAGATCCTCAAGTTCTTTCTTTCATTACCACAAAATTCATACACAACTTAACATGGCACTAATTTCCCCAACACCCTACACTCACTGTCTCAACAAAACATTATGAACTACCTGCCGCTTTCATCTCATTACAACACATGTTCCACGAATCATTTTCCATTACCATGTCTACCGATGTCTCATCTGAAAACAAGATCAAAATTACCGTAACAACCTCTCACAACTGTGTCCCATTAACAGATTATCACTATCCCATGACAACAACGAAACATATATAACTCTATTTCACATCATACTCTACCTCATTCCCAACTTAACCTGGTAAAGAAAACATGAATAAGCAAGACAACTGTCTATCAGCACAAACTGACACTCGCAGAGAGCAACATCAAACAAAACAACAATCTATGTATAACTGGTATGTACTTTCGAAACCCGAATCATAATCATCCCGCCTACTCCACCACAACCGGTGACGGCATCACAACACCGCCACCAACAGCCACACCGTAGTGCAAAAATACCCGCATCACAGCACTATGTACCATGCCCGGATCACCACCCGAGGCACCACAACCACACCGATAGACATCACAACCGCATATAATGCCCATAAATACGACTCAAAGATAACTTCTCGTACAAGAAAAACTTACTTAAATCCACCTTATTAAATCACCACGCAACATATTATATGGATAAACAGATAAGCATCTCATGAACATCATCTCTACCATTTCCCGGAATACACATGTGTTATCAATACACATAAAATTATAACTAGCTATGTCAAATCAATCAAGTTATTACCTTTTTGGATATCATTCAATTAAATTACCGTGCCCAACATATATATTACAGAACATTCATAAAACAACTTTATGATTATCACACCATACCACTTCTTGTGAGGTCAGAACCTCACACAAACATTTACACATATCACAGACCCGTAATCACAACCAACTAGTCAATCCTGACCACGTAAGTTACCACTCGAAAAAAAATTACCTGCCGCCCGGGTTTAACTCATATGCCCCTCATAACATATTCCCCCATTCGCACAACCCTCACTTCCTGCCGAATATGACCATACCTTCACTATTCAACTAATAGCGTCCGCCTCACCTAACCACATCTTATACCCTCTCACAATCATACACAACAATCAGGTCCCTACCAAATCAACCTCTTTAGAATTGCTACCTTTCTAATATTCCATCACTCTTAGCCATTAGTGATAACACCACAATGCCACCGCTGCTCGTATATCAAATCTCTTACACTCATATCAAAATAACATGGTTTTTCTACCATTTTTGGTTAACATTGCAAATAACGAACATCAAACCCATCCACAAAATTACCTCAACATTATTCCCAATGCTATCTTATTTGTATTGTCATCCAACTCTCCACCAAATATCTCGTATCGTGCCAATACTCCACCAACTTCTTACTCCCTTAATTCCTCGAAACTCATTACCAATCATGTTGCCCTGAAACTCCTATATAACCTTTAGCTAACATCCTCGTGATACCATCACATATTTCGATGATTCCTTATCTTTATATCACATAGCTCCGGTGAACATTTTCCTCAGCTTACTTTTATCCTTCTTTTCTCTTTACACTCAATAATACCAATTAATAGTTCAACTCCTTATTCCTTCTAGCTAACTCTTTAGAAATATGGTTACCCCTTCGTTGCTCCAAAACTCAATTCCATTATTTTCTACCGACATCATCTCACTCTTTCTTACCATGGATCTTCTCTTATTATGCTATCACTCATACTTGCCACTAATCTATCCATAGAACCAACGTTTAATGTTCAAACAATTGCATCTCCCTTTTTACATCTCTAGAAATCCGAATTCATTTAATACCGTTAATTACCCAAGGAAATCACACAGTAGTTTCATCTTTTAATAAACTAAACCTCCCAACTCACTCACTGTCTACAATTACACCTCGCGACATGTCTCCACAAAGTTCACTATATATTACTCTTCTCAACCCCTTTAAACGAACTTTCACTACATAAATCCATAACCCACACGACTCCTAACCATTTCCTTCCATAACTCTTTACACATCTCAAGCTGCCACTATCCACATTCTTACTTTCAATCTTTTAATTCTCACATTCATTATACTCACATCATCCCTTGCCTATATTCATTTATTTTTACATTACTCAACACGCAATCATATCACTCATCCCGTCTCGCAAAACGTACGCCATGCCTCAATAAACTATACCAATCTTCCTTTTCTTTTTCCACCATCTATCACAATCACATATAACTCATGTCCTCTCCACCGAACTCATACTCATCATAGTGCCACTCTTTACATCATAAGATTGGGTAACTTACGCTTCAGGACCATAACATACGTAAAACAATGCATAAAGAAGTAATACAACACCTTTGAATTAAACATAATATGCAACGAATGTAAAAAAGATAGACATATGACCCGAAACACGCATATGACCTGCACGGACCCCACTCGATCGAGTACCAGAACCTACTCGATCGAGTTGAGGCTACTCGATCGAGTGCCCAACATGCTCGATCGAGTGCCCCGACTCCAGAACCCAAACAGACCTTCTGATCTCTGACTTACTCGACCGAGTAGCCCGGATACTCGATCGAGTGACCCCATACTCGATCGAGTGCCCGAGGTACTCGATCGAGTGCCCAAAAACACGATTCTGGTCAAAATAACGACAAGTACCCACTCGATCGAATCAAACCCACTCGATCGAGTCATGCAGACTCGTGAATACTACCCGCATGTTATCTCACATACCCCAACGTACTATGCATTCATTATTATTTCAACATTATGATTACAACTACGCATTCAAATCTGCGCGACTCCTCATACAATTAACAAAATAATCTACTTCGTGTTATCAAGTGCCACGTTATAAACAACCGTCATGCTTTTCATCCAATTCGTTATATAAAACACATATCATTGAACCTCTATTCTTCATGTTACTACTTACCAAAAGTCAAACATTACCATCTATCATGCTCATATAACATTCAACTTTCAATCATGTATTACCCGCATGTTTAAATTTTCATAACTTTTCATAACACAAATCACACCCATACACTACAAATCCTATTTCCATGTTGCTAATACAACAACATTACAAATCCACTTCATCACACATCATCATATACAAACTACTTTCTTTTTCTACCATATCATTCATCATTCTCATATACTTTTCCAACGATTCCAACCAACATGTCAACCAACTATCATGCAACATGCTTTCAACAAACCATATACAACACAATTAACATACACGTCGCACATATACACACGGACTCCACGTTCCCATACCATGTGACTGGCTTAAGTATCATGGGGCCAAGATTTTGAAGTGAGGGCGCCTACTCACCCAAAACCTAGCATCAGCCGGGGCTCCCATTACACATACACCAGGTTCATTTTATTAGACTCCCTATGTTCATTATGTTCATTTGTTACAGGTTCCAAAATCGTCGCTCTGATACCATTTGTAACACCCCCATACTCCAAGTGCCTTACCAGGACCACTCAGGTATAAGGATACTACCATCTCGGTTGCCCGAGGTACTGAATATCATAAGACAATAAAGAAACGTACTTTTAAAGTAATTATAGATTAAGCGATTACATGTTATAACCCAAACTAATAAAAGGAATTACAAGCTTCTCATACGGTCTACAGCTAAACTATCAAAGCTACTAGACTTCGTCGACACAAATGAAGACTTCTAACAGCCACGTGATGACTCATCCCGGCTATCCCATACGCGTCATATCACACCTCTCAATAACCGCTCACCACCCCGAATGGATCACCACGCTTTTAAAACATTTAAACGGGTCGCATTAATCACACAATTCAATACATATATCAACAATAAGATAAACAGACAGCTTAACTGTCGCACACACACACACGCCACCAATCAATTCCCATCATCTCAATACTGACTGTCCACTGGACCAGCCCTGCCAGTGGGGGACCGCAACCGTTCCCACCTAAGCCCCGCTCATCATACCGAGCGATAAACCTGTCCCATTAATGTGCACATCCCCTTCCGTGGCGGGTTCCACGAAGGGCGAAACTAGGGCGTGAAGTCACTCCCGCAAGTGACCCCACTCACCGAGAACGCATCTCGAGAACCATCAACAAAGAATCACAACCACAAACACAATACAATCATCATATCAAACAACCAAATACAACACATCACCAATATCCCATTATGGGACTAATACGAGTAGGAAATCCTACCGATATGCACACAATCGAGACGGTATCCACAAAATTTGTATCAAAAAGTCTCTTCTACGAACCCTCCTCCTATCATATAACACATAGAGGCTACACATCACAAACTACACACAAAACCCCCAATCTCTAAATTAGGGTTTAACCAAAACAAAGGAAAGACAATAAAAAGGGTACGTAGATCTTACCCTCGACGCAAGGAACTCAACGGTATGACCAACGACGCGAACTGACCTTCTAAACTCCGGGGATTGCTAATTATGCGATTAGAAAGATGAACTTGTTGCTTTCTCTCTTAAAAGTGATTTAAAACAATGACGACTATGTTTAAATACCTTAATCGCATAATTAACAAAACCCGAGAAAACTCCCCGTAAAATCTGACAATCGATCGAGTAGCTAAGGTACTCGATCGAGTGCCCCTTACTCGATCGAGTACCCACGTTACTCGATCGAGTACCCAACAGGTCAGAAACTATTTTAAAACGCAACTCACCCTTACTCGACAGAGTAAAGCCTACTCGATAGAGTACCCAAAGACTTATAAATACGGAGTATTACAATCGGATTGTAATGCTTTAATACTTTTGTTCAATTGGTTCTTTATGTCATTTAGAAATTCTTTAAATTTCTCAAATGCTTCACTTTATTTTTGATTAAGTAAACATACCCATATCTACTTAAATCATCGGTAAAAGTGATGAAGTAGTCATAATTTTCCCTTGCGGTGATGCTCATTGGACCACATACATCCGCATGTATTAGTCCCAACAAATCACTTGCTCGTATCCCTTTACCACAAAAGGGAGTATGAATCATTTGCGAAGGAGACAAGATTCGCATATTTCCATATGATTGAAAATAAAATGGTCCAATAAATCCAGTCGACACTAGCCTTTTAATGCGTTTCTCATTTATGTGACCTAATCGAAAAAGCCAAATGCACAAATCATTTGGATCACTTGTTATGAGACTTTTGGATTGTATGTTATAGATATCTTTAGTTGAGTTGGAGGTGTCTAAAACATAAATACCATTTAGAGAAGTGGCTTGGCTTATGGCCAAGTCATTTTCAACAAAATACAATGATTGTTTTTGATGGCAAAAGAATAATCTTTCCATGTCTAACATGGAAATAATGTTTTAAGACAAAGTGGGTACATAATAACAATTATGTAAGTACAACTCAAAGCTATTAGCTAAAACAAGTACATAAGTCCCTCTTGAAGTGGCGGCAACCCTAGCTCCATTTCCTAGTCGGAGATCTAAATCACCCTTGTTTAGCTTTTCCACACTTCCAAAGCCCAAGTGGAGTGACACGTCCAACATTGATATCTTCCAAATATTTGGGGCAATTACGCTTCCAATGGTCCATGACATTACAATAATGATGACATTCATCGTAGGATTGGGTACCTTCCTTAGTTTTGGTTATGGTAGTCTCACTATCTACTTCCAATCCATTATCGGGTTTGGGTTTCTTACCCTTCTTTGCTATTCTTTTAGTAATACCATTACTCTTTTCAGTTGCAAGAACATTTTTGCTAGAACTCCCACTCAATATGTTATTTCTCCTTGCTTCTACAAACAAAGATACCTTAGAATTTGTGAGATTCTCCTCACAAGATTCTCTTACCAAGGAGGTGGGCATGAATATGGGAGTGGGAGGTGTGGAAGTGGTAAGGTAGCAAATATTTCCATCCTCACCAATGCCTAAGTGTAGTTCTCTATTCGGGTCATTGTCATACAAGGAGCATTTTTCATTGAATGATTGGAGCCACGTATTAATAGTGATCGGTGTAAGATTATAAGATGAATCAGTTGCGGAAAAATAACTACAAAAACGGAAATGAAGGAAACAATTAACATTTATCGTTATAATACTCGTAAAAATTAATACAAGTATTGCATTCATATAGTGACCTCTACCCACTATAATGAATAATTCCGAGATCCAAAATTCATACTAGCTCAATTGTGGGACAACGGTCCCCCTACAACTTTTACTAATACAACTTGGTGTGTTAACCCTCTTAACCGATTCTACAATTAGAACTCTCGGTCGATGATTTTACATTAAATCCATCTTTAGCCCGAACCTTTTGCGGCTACGGTCGCAAAATACCTTCGTTGAGATCAACCAAACTTTTGAAGCGTAATAACTATTTATTACCCCATTTATCCAACGTCAAATGAAGCACCCCGAAAAATCGTATTGTACCGCTCATGAAATTTAGACTCATGGGCTCCTACTATTTGGTAAGGCTAAGTCTCAATCTTTTAAAAGTAAAGATCTTGCCAATTTATTATCTATCAATTTTAGGTGAACTAAAAACGAATTATCGATAATTATAATTGACACGGTCGATGACTCGATATGAAAATGCATGCGTTGTTATGGCGATTTGGTAATGCATGCAACATATTAAAATAAATGCAAAACAATAATAATTTCCTAGTATGGCCTTCCTAAAATAGAAAATTAAATAATCTATTACATATTCGGAAACAAACTCCTTTGGTCCCTTGAGTCTTCAAGTGGCACGCCTCCCAAGAACACCGTCTTTGTCGGAACGCCTTTCCGAATGGCACCGTCCTGAAGAAACTCCATGATTACAAATAATAATAAAAATACAAAGTTATTACTATTATACATTTATAATATGAAAAACTAGTAAAAACAAAAGTGATACGAGATCACATTATATTACAACCGAATCAATATCCCCTTTCATTACGGGTAATATCGATTAAAACTAAGGCCATACTAAGATAAATTACATAATTCAAAATTATATAAATAAAATATGACATTCAACAATGAAATATGCAGCATTATAATATGTGTCTATCATGCCAAATTATATGCCAAATCGCCCTATTTAATTTATATCGATTATATAACCCGGTTTTATGGAAATACACGATTTTAACTTATAAAAATCGCTAAATAATACTAAAATCAAATTTTAGTTCATCTTAATTAGGCTAACAATCTTAGGTCTAAAAATTAGTCATCACTCAATTTTTGATAATAATTCAACTTGATATAATTTTATGCTCATTTTGACCTTAAAATCATAACATTTATGAAATAAATCCAAATTAAATTACAATAATTTCAAAATTTGAATTTTAAATTTTTGAATATTCTGGAATATATCCATGACCCTCATAATCGCAAAAATCATGGTTAAAATTGTCGAATTTATTTTGAGAAAAATATAGTTGCGATTTATCGATTTTATCAAATAAAACATCTAAAGCATACAAAAATTAATCCAATCAATTTTAGAACTTTAGATCTGATAAGTGGGATATAAATGCAAGCTAAAATAATTTTTTCATGCCATGTAATTTGTTTTTGCTATTTGTGCTAAAATAGTCACTATTTATGCCATTTTTACACTAAAAATTCATAAATCATGAAATATGAATCAAGTTCATCTCAAATTTTACACACTGTGAGTAAAATATTCATGTGATAACATATTAAAATTTTATGCCCTATTTCTAAGTTTAACTATTTTTAACCATTTTACCTCCATTTAATCCATTTTTATCTCATAAAAATCATAAATCATGCAATATTAATCACATTAATACGAAATTTTATATACAGTAAGTAAAATATGCATGTGAGGTCATATAAAAATTTCAAGTTCATAGACTTAGTTTAACTATTTTTAGCATTTTTATTTCCATTTTAGTCATAAAAATGTAATAAAATAACTAAAAATCATAAAAATGAGCAATAAAATACCATAAATCATAAAAATGACCTAAATACATTTTAGGACCAGAATATATAACATGCAACATGATTTCATGAGATTATCTAATAAATAAAAAATTTTAGTTTTAATTAAGTTACTAATAACTCGAAAAAACTATAAATCGATTATGCATGCAACATCCTATGCTCTGATACCAATTTTTAGTTTCATATACCTATTATTAGACTCTTCTAATGGTGAAAAAATTAACATATTAATATGTGTTCTTTAGATCTAGTGCATGCATAACTAAATAAGTGATTAAATTAGAAAAACAATGTTCCTTACATTGTTATATGGCTCAAAAATAAGGACACAATTAAGGTCACCTTCCTTATTTGTTCTTGAGCTTAAATGTAATGGATGATCCTCCTTAATCTCAAATTACAATAAGATATAAATATTCTCTCTCACAAATGAATTGTTCAATTTTAAGGAATTGATTAACTTATATCGTCATACAATTAATCAATTTGTCTATTAAGGGAAATGTCCTATAGGTGTGACCTTAAGGGATCAACTGATCACCACCGTCAAACGATAGTAATGTCAAACTCTAGTTAGTCAATCATTACTGATTAATGTTGATCAGTTGACTATATAAATGAATCATCCCTTATGTATTCTTATTATGAGATTTAATTATGATTTTAAATCATGTGATCGCACTATTATTGAGAACATATACTCCAACTGTAACACCCGCGAATTTTCCATTTTGACATTTTAAATTTATTAAACTGTTCGATTACTTTATTTCATATTTTTGAATTATTCAATTTAATTAATTTTATGTCAAACACGATTTTTATAAACGTATTATATAAAAGCTCATTTATATAAAAATACGTACGATTAAATTATATCTTTAAGGCATGATTTATATAATAATATATATATATATACGTATTTTTGGTCGGATAATAATAGTGACGATAATAATGACCGTAATAATAATAATTCCCGTCTCAATTTCCGTCTAACTATTGACCGTCGCATTTTCATATATGAGGCTAATTTATTCGGACCCGGGAAAAAGTCATCGAGTTAACCATTTTGAATTTATTTTGCTAAATTAACCAATTTCGTTAAATTCCACTAATTTAGTAAAAATCACTAAGAATTCCAATTCGATCCGATTTCGTATTATTTCCGTTAACAAATTGAGTTTATTTTTATTTTCACTCATTTAATATATTAATGATTGATTCCGTTTATTTCTCAAACTTTTACTTAAATCGGTTTAATTTAACTCGAGACGGTTTTAAAAACTAGCGAAATTTCTTAACGATGAAGAAACGTACGTATAATTAATAGCTAGCTAGCTAGTTGCTCCCTCTTTTTCTCACGCATTCCCTTCTTTTCCCCTTCCCCTTTTTCGTTTCTACCAGCAACAACAAACCCAGATCAAAACTCCATTTCCGTCGACATTCAACCTCAGATCCCGGCCCATTTCTCGATCAAATTCCGTAATTTTTGTACCACTCTCTTCCCCTTTCCTTCCTCCTCCTTTTAAGGTAAGAAAGTCTCCTTTTTGTAATGGTCTCGTCTTTCGCCGCCTTATAAAAGTGTCGTCTTTTAGCTTCTTTATTCCGTTTTCTTGCTGTTTTATGAAGGATTCGAAGACCCGGGGTGAGGCTCGTGCCTTGTGGACCATTTATTCGAAGAATAAGGAGCGTTTAAGGTAACGGTGATGGGATTACTCGACATTATGTCGAAATCTAAATGTGCTTAAGTGTGTCTTACCCTTTTATAACATAAAGTTTGTGTCTTGATTGAGTTCATGTGGTGTCCTTTGAGACGGTTTTATTCGAGTTTTACTTATCCATTTTGAGAAAAGTTGGTACCTTTGGATTCTTGGTGGAGTGGGGAATCATGTTGGGCAATTTGTTTGGAGGAATACTATCATTTCCATGCTTAAAATTTCTTCTTAAGACGGACGCAAAGCTGGACATAAAACCGTGAAAATAGGGGCTGTGATGGGGCGTTTTTGGACGCGATTTGTGGGTTGAAATGGTTGTTGGTTCGAGTCAATTTGATTGCTCATGTCTTGTATGCATATACATGAATGAATATAGTCTTTTGTTTGGTTGAATTCCGCCTTGTAACATGCTTAAAAACTTGTCTTAAGACGGCCTCATGATTTGTTAGAAAAAAAAAAACAAGTATAAATGAGTTGATGAGGGATGATTTTTGGGGACTGTTTTGGGGTTGATTCCACGGATGATTTGAACCAGATAGTTGATTTCCGTCTCATGTGAATATCCATGTATGTAATGGGTTGGTTGTATGTGAAAAATTCTTTTCTCTTCATGCTTAAAATTTCGTCTTAAGACGGTCACAAATGAGCTTTTTGAACCATGAAAACTGGGTTTTGTTGGGCTGTTTTGACGGGTTGTTTTGACGGGCTTCTTTATGCTAAATTGAACCAACCTCTTTGCTAACGTCTCAAGTACATGTACATGTTGGGTTTGGGTCTTTTGTTTGGGTGATATCCGTCGTGATTTGGCCTAGGAAACCGTCCTAAGACGGCTGGACAGTAAGGATTGGTCTGCTGTGGCCTGCCGTGGCCTAGGCAGTGGCCTGGCCGTGGCCTAGGCAGTGGCCTGGCTAAGTCGCGAGTTTGGACCATATCTATAAATTGTTTTGACGCTAGTTTGGTTATTTAAAATATAATTAAATTAATTTACGTCTCATATTTTATATAACGATAATTCGTTAATATCGTCCTTTCACATAATTATTTTAGGTGACTCATATGTGGTTGAAGATGAAGAGTAGTTTTGGGTTTTAGAAGCTTTCTCAAGTTTATTGCTTGTCTCTTTGCTAGCTTAAGGTAACATATTTCGAGTTACTCGACGAATTAATGTCACAATCTTGTTTTCTTGTATGATTTTTTGATTTTTATTGGAGTAGTTTATTTCACATGAAAATATGTGTTAAATTCATGTCTTTTGTATGTTTAAGTTCACATATTAGTAAGGAAATAAAATGAGAATGATTAATTGATGCTTCAGACGATGTTAAACTGAACAAAAATGGAGAAATGGAGGGTTGGGGGTGGCGGCCTGCAGGCCCGGCAGGCCCAGGCAGGCCCACGGCCGGCCCGGGTCAGCCCGTTGCTTGTTTCGCGGTTTTTCATGCATTATTTGTCATTTAGGGTTTATTAATGTTATAATTAGTATAAGTAACAAATGGGTAATCTTTTGAAATGAATCATATTAGTAGTAAAAATTATGTTGATGTAAAAATTATGTTTATTTTGGTAGTTGACACATGTTAGAATAAGTTGTAAAATGAAATTGTAATGAATAAGCTCAAAATGAATTTTATGGCGATAATTGTAATGTTTGGATGATTATGCCGAAAACTGAGCCTTGGTCCCTTTGATCAATCGATGTCGACCAATTGTGTGATTGGTCACCAAAATTTAACCCGTACTGCGCCGGATCAGGGTTGCGGGTAAAAATTCGGTTGGATGAAATTTTGTATGAATTGGATAATCGGCCTTATTCTTGTTTTAGGCCATTTATTATGTTTTTATTTCACATATGTTGTTGGTTGATTTGAGTAGTTTTTTATATTGTAGAAACGGCCCTAGATTCCCTGAAACCTTTAATATTGTTAATATTGCTAGAAATGGTATTGGGATTAAATACTTTTTTGCAGGTTGTTGTGTTTGTCATAGATAGGTCTTTATAGTCTTTGACGAGTATATGTTCACTGCTTAATAGCCTTTGTGTTCCTGACTTGGTGGGATTATATCCAAGTTGGGGCATGACCTCGTTACTTATTTTGATAGTAAGTGGTCAGCTTAAGTACTAGCCAACCCTTTGGTGGACTCCTTAGGGTACTCACTTTGTTTTAGAAAAATTGTGGGTCTTGGGTGCGGTGGTGTGTATCCGCATGTCTAGGTCTGCGCAGATTTTAGGCTAGGGTTGTGTTGTGTCTTGGCCATGTTTTGATAGAACCTCTGAGCCAAGATACCGGTTCGATTACCTTCCCTACCTCGTGGTATAGACTCGAGTTACAGAGTGACTATTGACCGTACTAAGAACTTATGCCTGTCTTTGATATATTCCCTTTCTTGTATGGTGATTTTATGAATTTTAATAGGTGAGATGTAAGCCGGTTACAATTGATAAAGTTTGGATTACTGTTTGTTATATGTTTCACATGATAGCTTAAATTGGTCAGTTTAGTGTTCATATGTTAGGATACTTGATAATTGAATTATTTATCATGTTGTTTACATGTTACATTACATGTTACATTAAATATGATATTTCGTGGCTGGGAGGACTCGAAGTTACTCCCCACTGAATTGTGGCTTTCGTGTTTGTATAAAATGCGATTGACAGGTTGAAGATGATTAGATGGGGTACACAGACGAGCTAGTGAGCAAAAGAACCTTGGACTTAGTTTGGTTATATTGTGTAGAAACCTTTAAACTTTTGGTTGTGTATATAGTTTGAAGGGACATATGTCTCCCTCTTCTATTTTGGTTTGTATCACTTTATCCCCGCGTCTTTAGTTATGATATGTAAATTAGTTTGTTAGCATTTGCAGGTTTTGGGCACTCTTAAGTTGGAAAAGTTTGTGAATGGTTTAGGAAAGTTTTAAAAATTACAGGTTTTATCTAGTTGAACCAATTACAAACATATCCTGTCAGTTTTTCTGTAGAATTTACGTCAAAAGTTATAATGACAACCTCAAACTCGGCCTAACCACCAACTACACATGGCCTCAAACTTGTGACTTAGCTAGGCCACGGCCAGGCCACTGCTAAGCTACAGCCAGGCCACTTCCAGGCCATCAGACTCGCCTAAAAGCAAGCCACAAAGAGTCCGACACGACCACCACCCGACTACCCATAGCCACCCTTCACCCTACTTCATAACCTGACCCAAAAATCAGTCCAAAACAGAACCCAAAAGATGCCTAAGTTCGACCCCAACTCCAGTCCTCAAAAGCAAAGTGAAAACCCACGATGACAGTTCTCGTCCCTGCCCAAAACAGAGTACCAATCGTCCCCTTAAGACTCCATTCTCGCGCCTAAAAACAGTCCTAGCTGAGCCAACTAAGTCAGCATTTAAAACGGTTTTAGAGCGGAAATCCACAAGTATAAAGCAACTCAAAAACAGACCCTAAAGACTACAAAAATCGCCCCAACACAGAGTCCAAATTAGTCCAAAACAATCCCTACATGTCAGTATACACCGTCTCAACTATAAAACACACCAATTATCACCCAAAACAATCCATACATGTCAGCATACACCGTCTTAAATATACCACTTACTAGCTAGCATCCCAAATGATCCCTAGAGGTCAGTATACACCGTCTCAACTATCTCCACATATCAGTATACACCGTCTCAACTATACAACTGACTAATTAACATCCATAAGTATCAGAGCATATTTGCTCCCGACGCACGTTTGTGCACCCCAATATAAATAACTTGACCTTAAAATAATAAACTTGAGAGATGGGTAGGATGGGTAGACTTAGGACCTTATCTTGTAGTCTCTTTGTGTTTGCTCTTTGTTAGGTACTAACCTGTTTGTTGATTGTCATTTAATAATTGTTGCGTTCTTGGATCTATGACCGTGAACTTATCTATAGCTAATGGGGTTATTACACTTATTATAAAAAAAATTTGAACTAAAGGTTTTGAAAATATTTTAATGTTTTTCACTGGTTTTAACGTCAATTAGTGTTAAACCTTGTTATTGGAGACGTCTGATAATTAGTTTTATCATTTGTTGGTGTAAAAATGTATTTTTATGTCTTTGAATTGGAATATTGATGTTCTTGAGTGATCGCCAAGAGTATCTCCGTTCCATTGAAAGGACACTTATATTTTAAGAAGATCAAGATTTAGTCCCTATTGCTGAGGATTGAAGATTTGTTCAACCTTTGAAGAATGCTTCTATTTCCTTGAAGATGTTTCTCGTTCTTTTTGTATCTCGCCTTATTCTTAATCTCTTGGTGCTTATCCTCCTTCAAAACTCCCTTCGGTTTTACTTTATAAGCTTAGCTTGTACTCCTAACTTGTCTTTTGTTCCTTGCTTATCCTCCCTTAACGCCATATGATAGTACTCTTTCTTGTGAGGAATGTTGACCTTGGTTGGAAAACTTGACTCTTGAGGAGATTGTTTGTGTTTGACCCTTAACCCTGGCTTTGAGAAGTCGTGATGTTAGAAAGACTTAGGTAAGGTGATAAGACATACTTAGTGATTCTTATACCTAGTTCCTTGATAAGTGTGTATAAGTGATAGGTGGAATTATGTGCGTTAAGAGTGAGTTGCCTATGTTACTAAAATTATAGAACTTGGCTTTGTTGTTTATGTTTGGGATTTGAAAGCTTAGTAGGTTGAGCGTTGTTACCTTAGGAGTAAAACATGGAGTAAGGTTTATGATGTGATTTTGGAAAGAGATACCTTTAGGATGTTAGATTGTATAAAAGAAGTTTTGAACTTGGATTTTTGATTGATGGTTTACCATCTTTAGGAGCTCATAATTGACACTAGTTGGATATGGGTATAGCGTTGTTAAGAGCTTTGACCTTGACCTCATGGAGGTGGTTAGTAGATGTTTGAGGATTTGAAGTGGTGAAATCACACTTATAGTAAAGTACCTTGTTTCATGGGATAGCTTAAGATGATGTAACATAAGTGTTTTGAGGAAACCCTTGGGAGTGATGTTATTTGGGATTCAAGTACTTGTCGTTCCCTTCTTGTCTAATTCCCTTCTTCTTCGACCATAAGTGTTACCGTCCGTACCTCTCTTCCACGCTTCAACATGCTCCTCCTCTAAGTTTGAAACTCTATCTTTGACATCCTTGTTGACCTGGCTTCAGTTCGTATCCCTAGGAAGTTCATCATAGTTGTTTTGATTAGTTAAGTTTGAATCCTCTTAGCATACTTGTATCTATGATGTCTAACTTACTTTTCATTTCGCACAGTTTCTAATATTTCAAGCTACCATTTTTGGTTCGTTGTTAAAAATTTATGTTACTATTACAACATTTTCCCTACTTGTAAAGATTTGGAAAAATGAAAATTCGATTTAATTCTCTAATTGTTCTTTGAGTATAAACTTCTTTATCATGATTTTAATCGCTAAACCCGAGATTTCTTTAAATTTTATCCAATTTCTGTTAACTTTGATCTATTTATGACTTCTTTGTCAAAGTTAAATGTTACATTTTCAGGGATTTGACTCCCATTTGGCTTTAAAAGTGAAACCTTTATTTCTATTTTGGCTTTTTGCAAAAGAAAATTTGAGTAGATTACCTTTCTCTTATTTTGATTTTAACGTTGATCGGATGTTAGAACTAGTTATTGGAAACGTTTGATAACTTGTTCTACGCTTGTCGGCGAATAGTATTTGTTTTAAATTTGTCTCTGACTTGGAAAGTTAGCGTTCTTGTGTGCACGACAAGAGCAATTTCGTTCCATGGAGGAGACTTATATTTTCGAAAACTCTCTATAAATGTTTTTGAAAGCATTTTGATTTTTGATTTATACAAATGATTTGCCTTTTGACCTTATCTTTGATTTGGAATGTGAGGTTCTTGAATGCGCAACGAGAACACTTCCGTTCCTTTGATGAGAATCTGGTTCTGACAGAAAATTTTAGTTGAAACTCTTGAAAGAATTTTGATTCTTACGATAAGTGACCTTTTAAATGTTTTGGTTACTGATTCCAATTCCAGTTTTATTTTTATAACATTTCATTTATACTTTCAAGTTTCGAGGACGAAACTTTTTAAAAGATGGGGTGATTGTAACACCCCGTATTTTATTAAGTTGGATAAAATTCTTTAAATTGCTATTTTGAATTTAATTACATCATTTAATGATTTATATATATATGCTTAGCTAATTAATTAATTTCATCATAATTCGATACGTTAATTTTAATAATCATTAATAAGTTTATTTAAAGTTAGTTCGAGTTTATTGAAGTTAGTTCGAGTTTAGTTATTTAATAATTTCCGTTTCTTTACGAGTCCTTATGAAAGTTGTTTTAAGTGAACCCGAGATGGATTTTGGGAACAAAACCGTCCAATTAGCTATTTTGAGCTTATTTCACTAAATTAGCAATTTTTTATTAATATCCGTTAGTTTTGTAAAAATCGCTAATAATTCCGATTCAAGCTGATATTGTATTATTTACGTTAACTAGCTGAGTTTATTTTATTTTCACTCATTAAATTTATTTATTATTAATTCCGTTTTATTACTGAAACTTTTACTAAAAACCGATTTTATTAACTCGAGGCGGTTTTAAAAACGAGCGAAATTACTTAACGATGAAGAAACGTACGTATAATTAGTAGCTAGCAAGCTAGCTGGTGTCTCATTATTATTATTATTATTATTATTATTATTATTATTATTATTATTATTATTATTATTATTATTATTATTATTATTATTATTATTATTATTATTATTATTATTATTATTATTATTATTATTATTATTATTATTATTATTATTATTATTATTATTATTATTATTATTATTATTATTATTATTATTATTATTATTATTATTATTATTATTATTATTATTATTATTATTATTATTATTATTATTATTATTATTATTATTATTATTATTATTATTATTATTGTGTTGCACTACCTCGTCCCCACCCGTCATTTCTTTTTTTTTTTCCTTTTCGAACTCACCAAAACAACAACAATCAACAAAACCCCAAATCACCATTTTTCCGTCGACATTCAACCTCGGATCCCTACCCATTTCTCGACCAAATTTCGTAATTTTTGTACCATTCTCTTCCCCTTTCCTTCCTCCTCCTTTTAAGGTAAGAAAGTTTCCTTTTTGTAGTGGTTTCGTCTTTCGCCGTCTTATAAAAGTGTCGTCTTTTAGCTTCTTTATTCCGTTTTCTTGCCTTTTTACGAAGGATTCGAAGACCCGGGGTGAGGCTCGTGCCTTGTGGACCATTTATTCGAAGAATAAGGGGCGTTTAAGGTAACACGATTCTACCGATCCTACTATAATTATTATTGTTCGCGGTTTTATCCCGCCAGTTCACTCACCCCTTGTCTTTGTCTTAGGGTCGACGATGAGAATACGATATCTGGTTATTTTGGAGTATTATATTTTGAGACGGAGTAATGAGTTAGACGGAGTAGTGAGTTGAGTTGAGCATTTGTTAATTATTGAGTCGAGATAGTATATTATATTATGGAATTAGAAGGAGTTGGAATAATAAGTGTTTGTGGGTTTAGTATGTTGACATGGCAAAGTTAGATAAAGAATAAGACTTGATCTATTTAGTTAATCTCCTATTTTAGGATAATGATGGTACAACAATCATAAGCATAGTTATTAATTTAAGTTTCAGTATACGATTGTCTTAGAGAATCTAAGAGATGCGCTTCCAGTGATTTAAGACCAAATTATAGTTTGTATTATATTTGAATTGTTAACAGTACTGAGTTATGGGCCTTTAAGCCGAGTTTGAGGTTGTCATAATAACTTTTGAGCCGTGTCTATAAATTGTTTTGACGCTAGTTTGGTTTATTTAAAATATAATTAAATTAATTTACGTCTCATATTTTATATAACGATAATTCGTTAATATCGTCCTTTCACATAATTATTTTAGGTGACTCATATGTGGTTGAAGATGAAGAGTAATTTTGGGTTTTAGAAGCTTTCTCAAGTTTATTGCTTGTCTCTTTGCTAGCTTAAGGTAACTATTCCGAGTTACTCGACGAATTAATGTCACATTAGTAGTTGATGTTGTGTTTGTTGTTTGATAAGTGTTTAGGTGATTGATAATGTTTTACTTTCGTTTTTCACATGATAGAAATTGGAAATAGCATGAGAATAATATTGCGATAAAATTTGTATTTCCATCTCAATTTCAATATCAATATTGTCAAAGGTTCAAAGAACTGTGCTCAGCACTTAGAGTAATACTCTAAGCTACTCACCCACTAGCCAAGTCAAAGAGAACGATAATTAACAATACAATAATGCTCCAACTCCAACTCTATTACGTATTCAAAATTTTAGTAATGCTCAAATCAACGTATGTTCAACAAAATATATCACCCTCACAAGTATCATACTACCATTATCACCAAGCTCATCCTACGGTAATCAATTCACAACACTCACTAGTAAGCAAGTTATAAACTTTAAGCCCCACACACAATCCCATGCAATATATCTCTTCGTTTGCATCCAATTCCAATTTGTTCCCAAGCTTAGTGTAATTATCGCAATCTGAATACTCCGAAGTCCCAACTCACCACAAATTAATATTAATCAAACAATAGAAAGTACTATAGGTACTACGATTATATAGCAACACAATCAATCATCACTTTATATAATTTAAACACACAAAAAAAACACGTATAAATTACATATAATCATAAAACCCGAACAATAATAATTATAGTAGGATCGGTAGAATCGTGTTACCTTAAACGCCCCTTATTCTTCGAATAAATGGTCCACAAGGCACGAGCCTCACCCCGGGTCTTCGAATCCTTCATAAAAGGGCAAGAAAACGGAATAAAGAAGCTAAAAGACGACACTTTTATAAGACGGCGAAATACGAAACCACTACAAAAAGGAAACTTTCTTACCTTAAAAGGAGGAGGTGCGTCGGGAGCAACAAGCTCTGATACCAACTTGTTGCTCCCGACGCACGTTTGTGCACCCCACTTAAAAGCACTTGACCTTTAAATAATAAACTTGAGATATGGGTAAGATGGGTAGACTTAGGACCTTATGTTGTAGTCTCTTTGTGTTTGCTCTTTGTTAGGTACTAACCTGTTTGTTGATTGTCATTTAATAATTGTTGCGTTCTTGGATCAATGACCGTGAGCTTATCTATAGCTAATGGAGTTATTACCCTTATTATAAAAAAAAAATTTTGAACTAAAGGTTTTGAAAATATTTTAATGTTTTTCACTGGTTTTAACGTCAATTAGTGTTAAAGCTTGTTATTGGAGACGTCTGATAATTAGTTTTATCATTTGTTGGTGTAAAAATGTATTTTTATGTCTTTGAATTGGAATATTGATGTTCTTGAGTGATCGCCAAGAGTATCTCCGTTGCATTGAAAGGACACTTATATTTTACGAAGATCAAGATTTAGTGCCTATTGCTGAGGATTGAAGATTTGTTCAACCTTTGAAGAATGCTTCTACTTCCTTGAAGATGTTTCTCGTTCTTTTTGTATCTTGCCTTATTCTTAATCTCTTGGTGCTTATCCTCCTTCTAAACTCCCTTCTGTTTTACTTTAAAAGCTACGCTTGTACTCCTAACTTGTCCTTTGTTCTTTGCTTACCCTCCCTTAACGCCATTAAATAGTACTCTTTCTTGTGAGGAATGTTGACCTTGGTTGGATAATTTGGCTTGTGGAGTTGTTTTTGGTTGACCTATAACCCCGGTTTTGAGAAGTTGTGATATTGGAAGGACTTAGGTAGTGTGGTGAGACGTACTTGGGGATTCTTATACCTAAACCCTTGGTAATGTAAGTATAAGTGATAGGTGGAATTATGTGTGTTAAGAGTGAGTTGCCTATGTTACTAAAGTTATAGAACTTGGCTTTGTTGTTTATGTTTGGGATTTGAAAGCTTAGTAGGTTGAGCGTTGTTACCTTAGGAGTAAACACGGAGTAAGGGTTATGATGTGATTTTGGAAAGAGATACCTTTAGGATGTTGATAGCCATACATAAATTGATGTTACCTTTTGACGTTGTTGGGTATGAGTATAGCCTTGTTAGTAGTTTCGATCTTGTTTTGTGGAAGTCGTCGTGAATGTTTAGTGATTGGGAATTGTTGAATCACAAGTGTGATGAAGTACCTTGTTTCATGGAATAGATTAGGTGTAGAGCAGCGTAAGTTATTTTGAGGAATCCTTGGAAGTAATGTGGTTCTGAGATTTATTTTATTAGGAAATTTTCAGAACCGTTTAGGATGATGTTATGTTTGGGATATGAGTATCTGGCGTTTCCTTGTTGTCTCATTTCCCTTCTTCTTTCACCATAAGCATTGTCGTTCATATCTCTCTTCCTCAATTCATCATGCTCCTCCTTTAAATTCGATGCTGATAACCTATATAATTCTACCTTTGACATCCTTGTTGACCTAACTTCGACTCTTACCCTTAGGAAAGTTCACCATAGCTCTTTTGGTTGGTTAAGTTTGGACTCTCTTAGCGTACCTTGTATTTTGATGTCTAAGTTACTTTTCTTTTCGTATAATTTCTAAACAATTCAAACTATCATTTTCGATTCGTTGTTAAAAAAATATGTTACTCCTACAAAGCTTTACCTATTTTAAAGGTTTGAAAATGAAAATTTAATTTAGTTCCCATTTTGATCTTTGAGCATCGACTCCTTTATCCTAAATTTTGATTGTTAAACCCGAGTTGCTTTTAAATTTTGTTCAAATTCTAACTAACTTTGATTTGTTTATGATTCTTTGTCAAAATTTAATGTTATATTTTCACGAACTTGACTCCTTTATGAGTTTAACCGTGAATCCCTTAATTTTTATTTGGCTTTTGCGAAAGAAAAATTTGAATGGATTGCCATTTTCATTTGGTTTTAACGTTGATGGGATGTTAGGACTCGTTATTAAAGGCGTCTAATAACTTGCCCTGCGCTTATCGGCGAATGATTTTTATTTTAAATTTGTCTCTGACTTGGAAAGTTAGTGTTCTTGTGTGCACGACAAGAGAAATTCCGTTCCATGAATGAGACTTATATTTTTGAAAACTCTTCATTAATGTTTGTGAAGGTATTTTGATTTTTGATTTATACAAATGATTTGCCTTTTGACCTTATCTTTGATTTGGAATGTGATGTTCTTGAATACGTAACGAGAACACATTCGTTCCTCTGATGAGAGTCTGGTTCTGTCGGAAAATTTTAGTTGAAGTTCTTGAAAGAATTTTGATTCTTACGATAAGTGACCTTTTAAATGTTTTAGTTACCGATTTCAATTCCACTTTTATTTTCATAACCTTCCATTTCTACTTTCATGTTTCGAGGACGAAACTTTTTAAAAGGTGGGGTGATTGTAACACCCGTGAATTTTCCATTTTGACATTTTAAATTTATTAAACTGTTCGATTACTTTATTTCATATTTTTGAATTATTCAATTTAATTAATTTTATGTCAAACACGATTTTTATAAACGTATTATATAAAAGCTCGTTTATATAAAAATACGTACGATTAAATTATATCTTTAAGGCATGATTTATATAATAATATATATATATATATATATATATATATATACGTATTTTTGGTCGGATAATAATAGTGACGATAATAATGACCGTAATAATAATAATTCCCGTCTAAATTTCCGTCTAACTATTGACCATCGCATTTTCATATATGAGGCTAATTTATTCGGACCCGGGAAAAAGTCATCGAGTTAACCATTTTGAATTTATTTTGCTAAATTAACCAATTTCGTTAAATTCCACTAATTTAGTAAAAATCACTAAGAATTCCAATTCGATCCGATTTCGTATTATTTCCGTTAACAAACTGAGTTTATTTTTATTTTCACTCATTTAATATATTAATGATTGATTCCGTTTATTTCTCAAACTTTTACTTAAATCGGTTTAATTTAACTCGAGACGGTTTTAAAAACTAGCGAAATTTCTTAACGATGAAGAAACGTACGTATAATTAATAGCTAGCTAGCTAGCTGCTCCCTCTTTTTCTCACTCATTCCCTTCTTTTCCCCTTCCCCTTTTTCGTTTCTACCAGCAACAACAAACCCAGATCAAAACTCCATTTCCGTCGACATTCAACCTCAGATCCCGGCCCATTTCTCGATCAAATTCCGTAATTTTTGTACCACTCTCTTCCCCTTTCCTTCCTCCTCCTTTTAAGGTAAGAAAGTCTCCTTTTTGTAATGGTCTCGTCTTTCGCCGCCTTATAAAAGTGTCGTCTTTTAGCTTCTTTATTCCGTTTTCTTGCTCTTTTATGAAGGATTCGAAGACCCGGGGTGAGGCTCGTGCCTTGTGGACCATTTATTCGAAGAATAAGGAGCGTTTAAGGTAACGGTGATGGGATTACTCGACATTATGTCGAAATCTAAATGTGCTTAAGTGTGTCTTACCCTTTTATAACATAAAGTTTGTGTCTTGATTGAGTTCATGTGATGTCCTTTGAGACGGTTTTATTCGAGTTTTACTTATCCATTTTGAGAAAAGTTGGTACCTTTGGATTCTTGGTGGAGTGGGGAATCATGTTGGGCAATTTGTTTGGAGGAATATTGTCATTTCCATGCTTAAAATTTCTTCTTAAGACGGACGCAAAGGTGGACATAAAACCGTGAAAACAGGGGCTGTGATGGGGCGTTTTGGACGCGATTTGTGGGTTGAAATGGTTGTTGGTTCGAGTCAATTTGATTGCTCATGTCTTGTATGCATATACATGAATGAATATAGTCTTTTGTTTGGTTGAATTCCGCCTTGTAACATGCTTAAAAACTTGTCTTAAGACGGCCTCATGATTTGTTAGAAAAAAAAAAAAAGTATAAATGAGTTGATGAGGGATGATTTTTGGGGACTGTTTTGGGGTCGATTCCACGGATGATTTGAACCAGATAGTTGATTTCCGTCTCATGTCAATATCCATGTATGTAATGGGTTGGTTGTATGTGAAAAATTCTTTTCTCTTCATGCTTAAAATTTCGTCTTAAGACGGTCACAAATGAGCTTTTTGAACCATGAAAACTGGGTTTTGTTGGGCTGTTTTGACGGGTTGTTTTGACGGGCTTCTTTATGCTAAATTGAACCAACCTCTTTGCTAACGTCTCAAGTACATGTACATGTTGGGTTTGGGTCTTTTGTTTGGGTGATATCCGTCGTGATTTGGCCTAGGAAACCGTCCTAAGACGGCTGGACAGTAAGGATTGGCCTGCTGTGGCCTGGCCGTGGCCTAGGCAGTGGCCTGGCCGTGGCCTAGGCAGTGGCCTGGCTAAGTCGCGAGTTTGGACCGTATCTATAAATTGTTTTGACGCTAGTTTGGTTATTTAAAATATAATTAAATTAATTTACGTCTCATATTTTATATAACGATAATTCGTTAATATCGTCCTTTCACATAATTATTTTAGGTGACTCATATGTGGTTGAAGATGAAGAGTAGTTTTGGGTTTTAGAAGCTTTCTCAAGTTTATTGCTTGTCTCTTTGCTAGCTTAAGGTAACATATTTCGAGTTACTCGACGAATTAATGTCACAATCTTGTTTTCTTGTATGATTTTGTGATTTTTATTGGAGTAGTTTTTTTCACATGAAAATATGTGTTAAATTCATGTCTTTTGTATGTTTAAGTTCACATATTAGTATGGAAATGAAATGGGAATGATTAATTGATGCTTCAGACGATGTTAACCTGAACAAAAATGGAGAAATGGAGGGTTGGGGGTGGCGGCCTGCAGGCCCGGCTGGCCCAGGCAGGCCCACGGCTGGCCCGGGTCAGCCCGTTGCTTGTTTCGCGGTTTTTCATGCATTATTTGTCATTTCGGGTTTATTAATGTTATAATTAGTATAAGTAACAAATGGGTAATCTTTTGAAATGAATCATATTAGTAGTAAAAATTATGTTGATGGTAAAAATTATGTTTATTTTGGTAGTTGACACATGTTAGAATAGGTTGTAAAATGAAATTGTAATGAATAAGCTCAAAATGAATTTTATAGCGATAATTGTAATGTTTGGATGATTATGCCGAAAACTGAGCCTTGGTCCCTTTGATCAATTAATGTCGATCAATTGTGTGATTGGTCACCATAATTTAACCCGTGCACTGTCGCAGATCAGGTTGCGGGTAAAAATTCGGTTGGATGAAATTTTGTATGAATTGGATAATCGGCCTTATTCTTGTTTTAGGCCATTTATTATGTTTTTATTTCACATATGTTGTTGGTTGATTTGAGTAGTTTCTTATATTGTAGAAACGGCCCTAGATTCCCTGAAACCTTTAATATTGTTAATATTGCTAGAAATGGTATTGGGATTAAATACTTTTTTGCAGGTTGTTGTGTTTGTCATAGATAGGTCTTTATAGTCTTTGACGAGTATATGTTCACTGCTTAATAGCCTTTGTGTTCCTGACTTGGTGGGATTATATCCAAGTTGGGGCATGACCTCGTTACTTATTTTGATAGTAAGTGGTCAGCTTAAGTACTAGCCAACCCTTTGGTGGACTCCTTAGGGTACTCACTTTGTTTTAGAAAAATTGTGGGTCTTGGGTGCGGTGGTGTGTATCCGCATGTCTAGGTCTCAAGCAGATTTTAGGCTAGGGTTGTGTTGTATCTTGGCCATGTTTTGATAGAACCTCGAGCCAAGATACCGGTTCGATTACCTTCCCTACCTCGTGGTATAGACTCGAGTTCTGAGTGACTATTGACCGTACTAAGAACTTATGCCTGTCTTTGATATATTGCCCTTTCTTGTATGGTGATTTTATGAATTGTAATAGGTGAGATGTAAGCCGGTTACAATTGATAAAGTTTGGATTACTGTTTGTTATATGTTTCACATGATAGCTTAAATTGGTCAGTTTAGTGTTCATATGTTAGGATACTTGATAATTGAATTATTTATCATGTTGTTTACATGTTACATTACATGTTACATTAAATATGACATTTCGTGGCTGGGAGGACTCGAAGTTACTCCCCACTGAATTGTGGCTTTCGTGTTTGTATAAAATGCGATTGACAGGTTGATGATGATTAGATGGGGTACACAGACGAGCTAGTGAGCAAAAGAACCTTGGACTTAGTTTGGTTATATTTTGTAGAAACCTTTAAACTTTTGGTTGTGTATATATTTTGAAGGGACATATGTCTCCCTCTTCTATTTTGGTTTGTATCACTTTATCCCCGCGTCTTTAGTTATGATATGTAAATTAGTTTGTTAGCATTTGCAGGTTTTGGGCACTCTTAAGTTGGAAATGTTTGTGAATGGTTTAGGAAAGTTTTAAAAATTACAGGTTTTATCTAGTTGAACCAATTACAAAGATATCATGTCAGTTTTTCTGTAGAATTTACGTTTTTATTTAACGCTTTAGATAAGGGTGTCACACCAACAGCATGGTTGTCAGATTTCTCAAGAAATTTTGATTGACCGCGTGCTACACTCTTTGCATGATGGATTTGCCAAATTTAGGGTGAATTACAACATGAACAACATGAACAAAAGTATTCATGAAGTTCATGGTCTTCTCGTCCAAGCTGAGAGGGACATGCAATCGAGTGGGAGTGTTAAGAGGGATGTTCTTGCTGTGAGTGTTAAGGGGGAAAAGAAGTTCAAAGGATAAGGGAAAGGCTATTGTGAATAGCCAACCCAAAGCCCAGAAGGACCGACTTCTAATGAGAAGTGCATCTATTATGACGGTAATGGGCATTGGAAAAGTAATTGCCCCAAGTATCTGGATGATAAAAAGGCAGTACGTGTGATGTCTTCAGGTATAATTTCATCCGAAATATATATGATAGACATATTTTATGCTACTAACAACACATGGGTATTTTATAGTGGATGTGGTTCTCATCTTTTTAATCATTTACAGGGTGTGAGAAACGTGCGTCAACTAGCCAAGGGTGAAGTCGATTTACGAGTCGGCAATGGAGCTAGAGTAGCGGTCATCTCCGTAGGGACTTATGTAATTTATTTAGCATCTGGCCTTGAGTTTTATTTGAATAATTGTTACTTTGTACCTTCTCTAAGCAAGAATATCATTTCCATATCTGTACTAAATGCATAAGGTTTCTATTTTGTAATCAAGGAGAAGTGTTGTACCTTTTCTTTAAATGAAATGACATATGGTTATGCCATGTCAATCAATGGTATTTATATTCTAGATCTAAAAAATGAAGTTTATCATGTAGAAAACAAAAAGTTCAAAATAGGTGACCTAGATCAATCTTATCTTTGGCATTGTCGTTTAGGTCATATAAACAAAAATCGCATTAGGAGACTAGTTATAACTAGTATTCTATCACCATTTGGTTTTGAATCTTATGGTACATGCGAGTCTTATCTTATTTACAAGATGACTCGATCACCTTTTTCTAGAAAAGGAGAAAGAGCAAGTGAATTGTTGGGCCTTATACATACCGATGTATGTAGACCAATGACTATCACTGCTAGAAGTGGATATGACTACTTCATTACTTTCACTGATGACTTAAGTTGATATGGATATGTCTATTTAATGAAGTAGAAGAGTGAAGCCTTTGAGAAATTCAAAGAATCCCAAAATGAAGTAGAAAATCAATTAGAAAGAAAGATCAAAGCATTGCGATCCGATCGTGGTGAGGAATATCTAATTGGTGACTTCGATTATCATCTGAAACAGTGTGGTATAGTATCACAATGGACTCCTCCTGGCACACCACAATTAAATGGTGTGGGCGAGAGGAGAAACCGAACAATATTGGATATGGTTCTGTCAATGATGAGTTAGACTGAGCTTCCTGACTCATTTTGGGGGTTTGCCATCATGTCCGCAACTTCAATATTAAATAAAATCCCGACTAAAGCAGCTGAAAAGACCCCACAGGAGTTGTGGAAAGGGAAGGTCCCTAATTTGTCATTTATGAAAAATCTGGGGTTGTGAAGCTTATGTCAAGAACAAGTCTGACAATAAGTTAGCTGCCCAATCTGACAAATGTTTCTTTGTAGGTTATCCTAAGCAAACACTTGGTTGTTACTTCTACTAATATCACGAGAACAAAGTGTTAGTTATTTAGATAATTTTAGACTCATCTTATGATGTCAAAATTACTAACTAATTTTATGTAGTGGTCTAAATCTACATGCATGCAAATAAAAACAACAAAAAATGGTGTAAAAACCATTTAAGAGAGATTTTCTTACATTGATGATGCAAATATATAGGGCACAACTAAAAGACTCCTTCTTTTAGTTGTTCTTGTGCTAATATATGGTGGATGATCCTCCAAACCCCAAATTACCAACTTAGGTAATCTCCTTTGCTGGCACCCAAGATCATCCCAAAAGACTACTAAAATTACTAACTAGATAATAGTAGTAGTAACCTTGTATTATGTAATATTATTACAGTAATAATATTAGTGGATGTATTATTATTTTTGGGTGATTTGATTTTGTGATCAACTAATTGATCTAGTAATTATAGAGAAAAAGATGAAGAAAATGGACCTCCTTCTTCCTCTATAATGATCCGGCCAAAGAGAGCCTTTTTGGATGATTTTTTTTCTAAATTTTTTATCCCTTGCATGTGAGTTAATGTGAGGTATTTATAGTCCTCAAAATGTAAACAATTGAGAAACATTAGATAGTGGAAACATGTCAACCTACATTGTGTGATTTTATCACATAAATGGCGGCACATGTGGTTTATCAGGTCCATTTCGATTTCCAACATTTGTCCCACAAATGTTTATAAGTCCTATATTTAATTATCTTACATAATTAAATATTAATTTGATTATTTAACAATTAAATAATACAAATTAACATCTAATAACCGCTTAACCATTAAGTAATTATTGGACCATTTTATTAATATAAAATGTATCTTTATGAACCCATATTAGCCAATTTTACAATCTCTTATCAATTTAAATAGCTAATTACCTTTACCTCAAAACTTATTCACATATCGTATTAATTTAATAAATTAACTATTAATTATTAAATTTCAATTAACATTTATTAATTAATTATCAATAATTAAATAATAAATCCCCTTGGCTCGAGTTCGTAACTCATCATCAAATAATACATTCACTTTACTTATTTAAACGTCAATTAAAACAAGTATTTAATTAATTTGTATCTCATACAAATAATTAGATTTTCCAATTGGGCATCATCCTATAGGTGTGACCTAAAGGGATCAGCTAATCACCGCCGTCACACGACAGTAATGTCAAACTCTAGTCAGCCAATCATTACCGATTAAAGATGACCAGCTGACAAATAAATAAATAAATCCCTGATATTCCTTTAACGAGATTTAATATGTAAACGCACTTATTGTGAAGGACACTACTCCAACAATCTCCCACTTGTCCGACACAAGTGTGCGTTACCAATTATCTTGTCCAATAATATATCCCACTCAATGCAAGATGTCTTTCAGGTCGTTCTTCCACGTGATCCTATCATAAAGTGGTTTCCTCGATCAGGAGAATGACTGTCAGACCGGATAATCTACTATAGATCTTATCCGAGCGTGGCCACGCATTTCCAGTCACCTCTCCTCGAGTGGCCTTGAGATAAAATATGACATGGGTGGAAAATACTGTTGACCTATTTTCTTTGTTTGATACAGATCACAATGACCCAGTAAATGCTTATCGGCCTCCTTTTACGGCGCGACCTAAAACAAAACCTAAGCCACCGGAAAACCGTACCAACTCAGACAAACAATCACCAGTCTAAAGAATTGACTCGAAGGAATAAATAGAAATCCTTGCTACGACCCAGCAACAAAAGGACTCTACAAACGGTCACTGTCCGACAAATCGTCTCACAATCTGCCTATGTAATCGATCAGCCATCACTATGACCATATGACAGTCGAACTTGTCATCTATCGCCGTATAATCTAGTCACTCTGAGACGTCACCTCATTAAGTAACTAGGGACAAAATACAATGTTAATCCAATTTACTTTAATAGGGTTCGACATTGTCACTACAACCTATTTGGATAATACAAAGTATTTAAATTCAGATATAAAACTGAATACAACGATAAATGCAATTATAATATATTAAATAATAAATACAATATCTTGATTATTACATATCATATAATTTACAACAGTTCTGGCATTTGTCTCAATCCCATCGATACTACGGAAGCTTGAGACAATGGCTTGGTTAAAGGATCAGCGATGTTGTCAGTTGTCCCAACCTTACAGACAGTAATTTCCTTCCTTTTAATTAAATCACTAATTACATGAAATTTCCTAAGTCTGTGTCTAGACTTGTTACTAGACATGGGTTCTTTTGCTTGAAAAATTGCCCGACTGTTATCACAATACAAAGTGATAGGATCCTTGGCGGTCGGAACTACTTTCAGTCCCTCTAAGAATTGCCTAATCCAAACAGCTTCCTTTGCAAATTCAGAAGCTGCAATGTACTCAGCTTCCATTGTAGAATCAGCAGTCACAAACTCCTTAAAACTTCTCCAGCAAACTGCCCCTCCGTTCAACAAAAAGACAAAACCAGCCTGGGATTTCAAATCATCCCTATCGGTTTGGAAAATGGCATCCGTATAACCTCTTATACGTAATTCAGATTCTCCCCCAAACACCAAAAATGAATCCTTAGTACTTCTCAAGTACTTAAGAATATTCATGATGGCTATCTAGTGACTCTCACCTGGATTTTTCTGAAAACGACTCGTCAAACTCAAAGCATACGAGACGTCAGGACGAGAACATATCATAGCATCCATGATCGATCCAACAATGGAAGCATAGGGTATCGATTTCATGCGTTCAATATCCTTAGGCTCAGTAGGACATTGTGACTTACTCAAAGTAATCCCACTGCCTATAGGTAGAAAACCTCTCTTGGAGTTTTTCATATTGAATCGATCAAGAATCTTATCGATATAGGCTTCTTGACTCAAAGCTAATATCCTTTTGGATCTATCCCTATAGATCTGGATACCATGGTGCGCTGAGCTTCTCCCAAATCTTTTATTTGGAAGTGATTTCCTAACCACTTCTTGACATAAGCAAGCATATCAACATCATTCCCAATGAGTAATATGCCGTCCATATAAAGAAGTAAGAAAACAACTTTACTCCCACTAAACTTCATGTATAAACATGGTTCCTCAACACTTCGAGAATAACCATTCTGTTTTATAACATGATCAAAACGATGATTCCAACTCCTTGACGCTTGTTTAAGACCATAAATGAATCTCTTAAGTTTGCATACTTTGTTAGGATTTTTGGGATCCACAAAACCTTCAGGTTGTGTCATGAACACTTCCTGTTCCAGAAACCCGTTCAGAAAAGCGGTTTTGACATCCATTTGCCAGATCTCATAATCATGAAATGCAACAATCTCTAACATTATCCGAACAGATCTAAGCATAGCAACTGGTGCAAAAGTTTCATCATAGTGTAAGCCATGAACCTGGTGAAACCTTTTGCCACCAATCTAGCTTTGTAGACATCTTTATGTCCATCCATGCCGATTTTAATCTTAAATATCCACTTACACTGAAGAGGTCGAACATCTTTAGGTAAGTCAACCAGGTCCCACACCTGATTCTCGTACATGGAATCCATTTCGGATTGCATGGCTTCGAGCCATAGCTTAGATTCAGAACTAGCAATAGCTGCTTTGTAGGTCTTAGGTTCATAACTTTCCAAAAGTAATACGTCATAGTTACCATCTTCCTCGATAACACCAAGGTATCTATCAGGTTGGCGACTAACCCTCTCTAACCTCCTAGGTTCAGAAGGAACAATAACCGATTCAGACGTAGAAGGAACATCTTCATGTACTATCACATCATTTTGTGGCTCTTGCACTTCATCAAGTTCAAATTTTCTCCCACTCTGTCTTGTACAAATAAACTCTTTTTCTAGAAAGACATCTTCACGAGCCACAAACACTTTGTTCTCGTTACTGTTGTAAAAGTAATATCCACATGTTTCCTTAAGGTAGCCTACAAAAATACATTTGTCAGAACGAGGTGAAAGCTTATCATCAGACTTGCTCTTGACATAAGCATCACAACCCCATACTTTCATGTATCGTAGATTCGGGACCTTCCCTTTCCGTATCTCATATGGAGTTTTGTCAGTTGCTTTAGTGAGACTTTGATTAAGTGAGCGTATAGCATATAAAATGGCAAAACCCCAAAATGACTTAGGTAACTCAGTTTGACTCATCATTGATCGGACCATATCTAATAAAGTTCAATTCCTCCTTTCATCTACACCATTCAATTGTGGTGTGCCAGGAGGAGTTAACTGAGATACAATACCGCAGTCTTTAAGGTGATCTCTAAAGTCATTGCTTAAATACTCCCCACCATGATCTGATCGTAATGTTTTAATCTTCTTATTTAATTGGTTTTCTACTTCATTCTGAAACTCTTTGAACTCGTCAAAAGCTTCACTTTTATACCTCATTAAGTAGATATACCCATTTATACTCATGTCATCGGTAAAAGTAATGAAATAGTCATAATTACCTTTAGTAGTGACTGTCATTGGACCACACACATCGGTGTGTATTAAACCCAACAACTCACTAGCTCGAGATCCTTTTCCTAGAAAAGGTGCACGAGTCATCTTGCCAAGAAGACATGATTTGCATCTACCAAATGATTCGAAATCAATAGGTTTAATTATACCAGTCGACAATAGTCTTTTAATGCATTTCTCGTTAATGTGTCCTAATCGGCAATGCCATAAATAAGATTGATCGGGATCACCTGTTTTGAGTCTTTTATTATCTAAATCATAAACATCATTGCAAGTGTCTAGAATATAAATATCATTGATTGAAATAGCTTGGCTATATACAATCCCATTAAGGGAAAAAGTACAACACTTGTCTTTTATAAAAAAAGAAAACCTTCTGTGTCTAAGACAGATACAGATATTATATTCCTAGACAACGTCGGCACAAAATAACAATTATTAAGAAACAACTGCAACCCCAATGCTAAATTAATTACATAAGTTCCTACTGAGACGACATCTACTTTAGATCCGTTTCCCATTCGGAGATCACCATCACCGTTGTTTAGCTTTCTTATGCTTTTTAGGCCCTGCAAATGATTGCACAAGTGAGAACCACAACCAATATCTAATACCCAAGTTGTATTTGAAGCATAATTTATGTCTATCATAAAAGATTCGGTTGAGAAATTACATGTTGGCTTCACAATGCCAGCTTTAATGTCATCCAAGTATTTTGTGCAATACGCCTCCAATGTCCCTTGTTATTACAATAATTACAAGTATCTTTAAGAGGATTACCCTTCTTAGGCTTAGGCTTGATAGAGCAACTCGCAATTGCTTTACCTTTGCCCTCCACCTGTACGGGCTTCTTACCTGCGCTCCTCTTAAACTGCTTCTTCCCATTCACATTTATCGCAAGTACATCCCTCCTTGTACTCCCACTCAATCCCATGTCCTTCTATGCTTCCACAAGTAGAGAATGGAGCTCATGTAAACTTTTTCTCATGTTCGTCATATTATAATTTATCCTAAATTGGGTAAATCCTTTGACGTGTGAGAGAGAGTGGAGCACTCGGTCCACCAAAAGCTCGTCGGGAATCTTACATCCCAACCCCTCTAGAGTTTCTCGTACTCAATCATTTTAAGTACGTGTGAACTCACAGGTTGACCATCTTTGAGGTTAGCCTCAAAGAAACGAACTGCGGTGTCATACTAAATTGTCCCCGGGGCTTGAGAAAACATAGTAGAAAGCCTCGAGAATACTTCATGTGCATTCCGGAACTTGACACATTGCCTTTGTAAAGCACGATCCATTGAAAAAATCAAAACATTTTTCATTGCAACATATTCTTTTTGATAATCATTAAAAGCCTCCCTTACATCGTCAATGGCCCTAGAACAAGGGGAAGGGGGAGAGGGATCGACAAGGTAGCGTAATTTGCCATCACCTGCGGCAACTAATCGAAGTTGTTCCTCCCAATATTTAAAATTACTACCGTTGGCTTTTAATACATATTTGTCCATGAAAGAACAAAGCCATGAATCTCTAGCTATAGTGACGGTTTGACTATTAAAAGCCATCGTGATTACTACAAAGGAAATAAAAGGAAAGCGTCTAAATATTTTAACTTGCGAAACCATTTTAACAAGTTCCCATTTATATAATGATCTCCCACTGAATTATATAAATGATTCCAAGATCCAATTTTATATAAATACAAGCACGGTGGACGGATTCAACCCTTATTTATATAACTTTGGTGAGTCAACAATTTTGACTGATTCTACTACTAGAAATCTTGGTCGACGGATTTTCTTAAAATCTATTTTTTAGCCCCAGAAATAATTATGGGCACGGTGGACTGATTCAACCCATAATTATCCTGTTGAGTCCGACCAATTTTTACGTGTAATAACTTTTATTACCCTACTTACCCAACGTAAAAAGAGTGTACCTCAGTGATCCGAACCTACCTCTAATGAATAAGAGATTCATAGGTGCTATTATTTGGTAAGGCTAATCTCAATTTTCAAATAAAAGTAAGAGATCTTATCAATTTAATTGTCTATCACTTTTATGTGAATAAAATTGGTGAATGCTAGACAATTAAATCGAAAGCAACAAAATAAAACATGTAGTGACGATTTGGCATGAATGCATAAATATAAACAAACAAGTCCTAAATTGGCCACTTAGTTAATCTAATTAACTTAAACTATTACACTTCGGAAACCAACTCCTTGGCCCCTTGAGTGTTCATAAAATTGGCCTCCTTCTTTAGGATTTCGGAACGCCTTTCCGAAAACACCGTCTTCATGAAAACTCCATCTTTAGATGCTTCATTTAACTACTAATAATTAAATTACATAAAAATTTCCTATTATACAATTTGTAATCAAATTAAAATAAAAACTATTAATTAATTACAAATTAGGCGATGCGAAATCGCAATTAATTACAAAACAAGTCGATATTCCCTTACATTACGGGAAATACCAATATCTACCTATGGCCATATTAGGAAAAATTACATAATTGTAATACTAAAAAAAAAAAAAATATTCAACCATATGAATAAAAAAAATGCATTAATGTAAAATGACATGCCAAATCGTCTAACTTACCAACAACGATCATTTGAGCTTGATTTGACGGAATTTTTACCATAAAAAAATCCATTATCAATTCTTAAAACAATTTTAATATTTAATAATCATACTAATCTGGTCTAATATCAAAATAATTATTCTCACTAATTATCTTGAATTTATATGGGATTAAAACATAAATTATAAAAAAAAGACATAATAATTCACAATTATTATCGAAAAATTCCATTTTATTAAAATATTTAAGGAAAACTAAAATTTAAGGTTTTGTACATTCTGGTCTTTCACGAAAATGACATGCATGTGAAAATATTTGGTTTTAAAATTTATTTAAAATAATTTCACAATTTTCTCGGAAAAACGGCAATTTTTACGATTTAATTCTTAATCAAATCATATTAATTGAAACGACTTTGAAATAAAATTATGTACATTTTGGAAAAGTTTCCAGGACCTAAAAATCCAAAAATTTCGAGCCCAAAAATTAAATCATTATTTATTTGTAAAATAATCATTATTTACCAATTTTTATCAAATAAAAATCAATAAACTACCTAAATTAATCACATTAATTTATAGTTTCTACTTTTCTCATAAAAATAACATTAATGTGGTTATTTCTAAATAAATATACATAAAATTAACATGCAACATAATTTAATTAACTCTTAATTAATTTTACTGCATTTTTAATCAATTTTATGCCATTTTAAGTCATAAAAAGTGAATAAATATAAAAAAAAATCAAATTTTCGTCCCATATTATTCTAAGACTATATTATTTACATGTAAGACCATATTATGTGATAAAATTAATTTTAGCTACATAATATTAAATTTTAATAATTTATCTCATAAATTAGTAAAATCGTCTTAAGACTACATGCATGTATGTAACAGTGCTCTGATACCACTTGTTAGTTATTTAAAATATTTTAGACTCATATTATGATGTCAAAATTACTAACTAATTTTATGTAGTTGTCTAAATCTACATGCAAATAAAAACAACAAAAAATGATGTAAAAACCATTTAAGAGAGATTTCCTTACATTGATGATGGAAATATAAAGGGCACAACTAAAAGACTCCTTCTTTTAGTTGTTCTTGTGCTAATATATGGTGGATGATCCTCCAAAACTCAAATTACCAACTTAGGTAGTCTCCTTTGGTGGCACCCAAGATTATCCCAAAAGACTACTAAAATTACTAACTAGATAATAGTAGTAGTAACCTTGTATTATGTAATATTATTACACTAATAATGTTAGTAGATGTATTATTATTTTTGTGTGATTTGATTTTGTGATCAACTAATTGATCAAGTAATTATAGAGAAAAAGATGAAGAAAATGGACCTCCTTCTTCCTCTATAATGATCCGGTCAAAGAGAGCCTTTTTGGGTGATTTTTTATCTAAATTTTTCATCCCTTGAAAGTGAGATAATGTGAGGTATTTATAATCCTCAAAATGTAAACAATTGAGAAACATTAGATAGTGGAAACATGCCAACCCACATTGTGTGATTTCATCACATAAATGGCGGCACATATGGTTTATCGGGTCCATTTCGATTTCCAACATTTGTCCCACAAATGCTTATAAGTCCTATATTTAATTATCTTACATAACTAAATATTAATTTGATTATTTAACAATTAAATAATACAAATTAACAACTAATAACCGCTTAACCATTAAGTAATTATGGGACCATTTTATTAATATAAAATATATCTTTATGAACCCTTATTAGCCAATTTTACAACCTCTTGTAAATTTAAATAGCTAATTACCTTTACCTCAAAACTTATTCACATATCGTATAAATTTAATAAATTAACTATTAATTATTAAATTTCAATTAACATTTGTTAATTAATTATAGAATAATTAAATAATAAATCCCCTTGGCCCGAGTTCGTAACTCGTCATCAAATAATACATTCACTTGACTTATTTAAAAGTCAATTAATACAAGTATTTAATTAATTTATATTTGATACAAATAATTAGATTTTCCAATTGGGCATCATCCTATAGGTGTGACCTAAAGGGATCAGCTGATCACCGTCGTCACATGACAGATGTCAAACTCTAGTCAGCCAATCATTACCGATTAACGATGACCAGCTGACAAATAAATAAATAAATCCCTGATATTCTTTTAACGAGATTTAATATGTAAACGCACTTATTGTGGAGGACACTACTCCAACACAAAGTGTTTGTGGCTCGTTATGCTCTATTTTTAGAAAAAGGAGTTTATTTCTAAAAGACAGAGTAGGAGAAAATTTGAACTTGATGAAGTTCAAGAGCCACAAACTGAGGAAGTGACGCAGGAAGATGTTCCTTCTCCTACTGACTTAGTTCTTGTTTCTAGGAGGTCCGTGTAAGCCACCAACCTGATAGATATCTTGGTATTATTGAGGAAAATGGTAACCACTATGTCTTACTTTTTGAAAGTGACGAACCCATTACCTACAAGGGAGCTATTTCTAGTCCCAACTCCAAACAATGGCTTCAGGCCATGCAATCCGAAATGGACTCCATGCACGGAAATCGGGTATGGGACCAGGTAGATTTACCTAAGGAGGTTAGAGCTCTTTAATGTAAATGGATTTTTAAAATTAAATTCGGTTTGGATGGACATAAATATGTCTACAAAGCACGATTGGTTGCAAAAGGTTTCACTCAAGTTCATGGTCTCCACTTTGATGAGACTTTTCCGCCAGTTGCAATGCTTAGGTCTATTCAGATCCTCTTAGCAATTGATGCATTTAATGATTATGAAATTTGGCAAATGGATGTAAAAACTACCTTCTTGAATGGGTTTCTAAAAGAAGTGTATATGACATAACCTGAAGGTTTTGTTGATTCATCTATTCCTAAGAAGGTATGAAAGCTTAGGAGGTCCATTTATGGACTTAAGGCAAGCATCAAGGAGTTGGAATCATCGGTTTGATCATCTGATTAAACAAAATGGATTTTCTCGAAGTGTTGAGGAACTATGTTTATACATAAAGTTTAGTGGGAGCAAAGTGGTATACTTAATCTTATACGTGGATGACATATTGCTCATTGGGAATGTTATACCAATGCTTACTTCTGTTAAGGTGTGGCTTGGAAATCACTTTCAAATGAAAGACTTAGGTGAGGGACAACGCATATTGGGTATCCGGATTTATAGAGATAGATCCAAGAGGATATTAGTGTTAAGTCAAGAAGCTTACATAGATAAAGTTCTTCACATGTTTAAAATGACAAACACTAAGAGAGGTCATATGCCAACGGGTCATGGAATTACTCTGAGCAAGTCACAGTGTCCCACTGTGCAGGCAAAAATTGAACGCATGAGGTTGATCCCTTATGCTTCCACTGTTGGATCAATCATGTACGCCATGATGTGCACTTGTTTTGATGTCTCGTATGCTTTGAGTATGACGAATTGTTATAAGAAACCAGGTGAAAGACACTGGATAGCCTTGAAGAACATCCTTATGTACTTGAGAAGGACTAAGGATTCGTTCTTAGTGTTTGGAGGTGATACTGAGCTAAGTGTAAGGGTTTACATAGATGCTAGTTTCCAAACTGATCGGGATGATTTGAAATCCCAATCTGGCTATATCATTACGTTGAATGATGGTGCTGTGGACTGGAAAAGTTTCAAGAAAAGTGTTACTGCGGATTCTGCAACGGAAGCTGAGTATCTTGCGGTATCGGAAGCTGCCCAAGAAGCTGTATGGATTCAGCAGTTCTTGGAAGGGCTGAGAGTAGTTCCTACTGCTACAGATCATATCACCGTTTTCTGTGATAACAGTGGGGTTAGGTTCCAAGCGAAGGGCCTAAGTCTTGTAATAAATCTAGACATACTCAGAAAGTATCATGTAATTGGAGATTATATTGAGAGAGAGGAATTGCGATTTGTAAGGTTAGGACAGATGATAATATTGCTGATTTTTCAACCAAGCCATTATCGCAAACTAAGCATAATAGTCATGTACTTCGATGGGATTGAAACGTGTACCTGATTTGCAGTAGATTATAAGATATGTAATAATTGGATCTTTGTGGACAGCGGGGGGACCACGGGGGCGCTTGGGAGGAAGAGAACAAGCGTTTGCATTTTTGTTGGAGTCGCCACCAATTTTTATGGGAAATTGGAACCGTTTGAATACCTCGTGCCATGTCAAGACACAAATTAGTGACATGAACACTAAGCAATCGTTACCCTTAGCATTCTATGTCTAGAATGACTCTCGTGGATGCCAATGAACACGGATGTTCACAGAGATCTAGAGTAAGGGGTGAGGGTACGTATTAGGAAGCACTTTTGATCGAACACCAAATCCCGCCCGCCTCGATAGCGGCCTCTACTAATGATTAGGGACATCATTCGTACTCGATATATTGTCGATTATATGCATGCAACGCAACATCCAAGTTTTAATCCTAACATGTGAAAATTTGGCTAAGTCGGTTGACACGTAATTAGCAAACAATTGGGTCGAAGTAGGAATTTAATGCTCAATTACATGTGAAAACATACAAATGATACAAAATTCAATGATAAATACAATAGGAAAATTACGATAATGAAAATTACAATGAGTTTTAAACGGATAATTTGGAAAAGAATAAAAGAAAGAATTAACAAACCAATCAGAAGGTGATAATACGGATAATAGTCAATTATACGTAAGCTAATTAAACTAGGTCAAGCAACAACGGAGTTCAGAGACAGAACTCATCCTGGAACAGGCGCAGTAGGACTGCGCCCTCTAGAAGAGGCGCAGCAGTTGCTGCGTCTGTTCCAAGGGTGAGTTCTGGCTGTGAAGCCGGAACTGCAAATCGTTAATGTTAATTGGGTTAATTTATTGATTGATTAATATATCTACTCGGATGGAAGTGATAAATAGGTTATTTACATGTGATTGATGGTCATAAAAGCAATAAAACATGGATGAGACGGATTTAAACGAATTATTTACATGAATGAATGATTGATTAGTAACATGGGTGAATGAAATAAACTAAACATGATGGATTGATGACAAATTAATGACGAACATGCGATGAATATGACAAAAGACAGGTGAAAATATATCAAAGGATCGAATTCCAGAAACTCAATATGAACAAATTGAATTTCTACAACCCGGATTGAATTTAATGACGAAAACCCGCAAATATGAGATTATAAGGGATTTAAGTCGAATTTTAATGACGAATTAAACATGTGAATGATAAATAAATAATATACATGTGAGATTAATATGTTGTATCGAAGAATTAATAAAAACAAACGAAAACGAATAAAGAAGACGAATTACAGAGGACGAAGGAAGAAGAAAGGAAGCAGGAACTGCGGCAGCCTCACGAAGAGGCGCAGCAGGAACTGCGCTCCTTCGAAGAGGCGCAGCAGTTGCTGTATCCTTTCTCGACGGTTTATCTTCTGGAAATCCGTAAAAAGAGGTTTTAAAGCACGGTTTTAGAAATCGGTTTTAAGAGGTATTTTCGACATAAACCTTACAATTGATACAAAAAAGGTAAATAACAATAAATAAAGAGAGATTTACACCCTCAGAGTTACATGTTTGACGAAACGAGAATAACTAAGATATCGATTAGTGATGCTCGACGCAAATGTAAAGAAAGTGCCCTCGTAAGAGGAAAACGAATAGATTAATTAAGCTGATTGATTGTGGAGTTGGTCAAATTGGTCGGTCATGCAAACGAGGCTGGTACTCAGAAAGATCCGAGCTTACGTGGTCGAATGTTGAAGCACGTAGACGCCAAAAAGTAAGAACAAAGGTCTAGAATGCAAAGGGAGAAGAGAAGGGCGGACACTCGCGTGAGAAATAAGAGGAGCGAAGGCTCCCATTTATACTAATCACGTGAAGGAATTAGGGTTTCGGAGAGTCTTTGGAAGTGAATCTCGGAAAGATATGAAAAAGATACGAAAATTACGCAGAAAAGGACCTGGGAAGAGGCGCAGCAGCCACTGCGTCTCTTGGAAGAGGCGCGGCGCCTGCTGCGTCTGTTCCCAAGTGGTTTCCTCCTGCGGAAGAAAGATTTCCGTGTTTAAGTTATGGTAGGACGGAATATTTTGGTTTTCCTTAATATTTTACGTGAATATTACGGGAAATTGTTTACCAAAGGATAAAGATTGTGAAATATTTATAAAATATGGAATAGAAATATCCGGAACATTCCAGAACATTCTGACTCGGGATTTAACGGTTATCAGAAAATGAAGACGGTTTTAGGCCCGGACTCCAAATGTACTCTAATTACTGTCAAAACGATCGTATCGGCACGTAGATGACAACTAAGAGGTAGACATTAGTGTTTGAGCAATCACTTGACGATAAACTTACGAACTGTCACAAATCGTTCCGCGTAGCAAACATGCGGCCCAATCATCACCGGGTGGTTTGCGAGAGGTGCAGAAATGAGGTATCTACAAAGCCCCCACTTTGACTGAGGCTTGGACAAGGCGAAAGTCAAAGTATAACCATCTGGTCAATCGAAGATTACAACCTGACGACTATGGCGACGCGAGGCGGCTCAAGGGGTCTGAGCCAAGGACCTGTCGTCGGGAACATTTTAGAGTCTGTCGACTATCGGGGAGGGTTGTTTAAAGTCCATTAGACTACGTAAGGAGGCTCGCCAGCCATAAGAAGAGACCATACATGAGACTTCTTTCTCGAGATGCTTCCGGAGGTGCATGGGAGCTAAAGGAGCTAAGGTCAAGCGTGGGAGCTAAATAAGGTGAGTAGCAGGACACAGGCGGGAACTGCTGAGAGAAAACTGCTTGGGAAAAATCGTAAGTAGCAGGACACAGGCGGGAACTGCTGAGAGAAATCTGTTTGTGTTCAGCATCAAACAAACTTTGGAAGAAATAGGGATTGATATTGATCTCCATGTCTCGAGAGGGAAAGTCTATCCGCTTACTCTCGTTGGGGAAGTATAATGAAGGCGTGCCGAAAGACCTGTGAAGGAATATCTGCTTGTTGCGACAAGCAAAGGTCTTGGAAGCAATAACGTGCAATAGTCTGCTGCTGGCTTGGAAAATGCTGGCCGGAACGAAAGATAATCGTCAAACGGACCAAAAGAATAAAATAGTATCGGGGAAGAGGCGCACCAAAGATGGGCCCACAAATAACGAACTCATAACGAATTTTTGAAAACTCGTATGGAGGAAACACCAGGAAGAGGCGCAGCAAGAGCTGCGTCTCTTGGAAGAGGCGCAGCGCCTGCTGCGTCTATTCCCAAAGGTGTGTCTTCTGCGTAAAAACGCGATAAATATAGGGGTTGAAATCATTTGTTCGAAACATAAATCCTCTCTTTCTCTCTCAAATCTTAACCATTTCCGCCAAGGTTTGATCCAAAAGCTTGCATTAATCATAACTAATTGAGGTATGTGTCTTATTCTTGCATTAATCTTCTGTATTTGTTCAATTTTGGATCGAAAAAATTAGGGTTTATGACCCAATTGATCGAAAATTTTGGGGCTTTTCCCCCAAATGCATTTGCCTTGTGAAATTGGCATTAGAAACGGATTATTGGTAATATAAGGAACATAACCATGTATTTTTTTCGAATTTTCGTTGAGTTTTGAGTATTTGAGTGAATTTGAGACGGTATCACAGCTAGACCGTAAATTGCTTCGAAAATAGCCTTAGGATTGTCCATTTGCGATGAAACTTGATATTTGGGATCCTTGGATGATGGGTAAACTTCCTATCATCTCGGAATTTTGGTTTGTGACAGCTTTTTCAGGACACTTTTCTAGGGCATAATCGCCGTTATAACGAAATGCTGCCGAAATTTCGACTTGAACCCGAAACTAGGCTTCAAATTAGGCTTGACTTGACCCAAATTACCACATGAGTGATCGGGTTTGTGAGAACATGGCCAAATATGGCGAGAAAAGAGCAGTTTCAGGGCTTCCAAAGGCTCGAAAATCCCTTAACCAAGGCTCGTCGTCACGTGACGCGACCTAAATTTGCTTCAATGTTGCAGGTGATGAGGCTTCTACTTTTGGGAGGACTCCCGTGGAGATAGATGCTGCTGTTGTCGAGGAGGCTTTAGAGTAGGCCTTCACTGCCGCGGTGATGGCTGCTGGGGACGAGGTCCATGAGGAGGAGGCTGTTGAGGAGGAGGAGGCCCCGAGACGGGCCAACGTTGGACGAGGAGGTCGTCAGCTGAGGGGAGCACCCGCGTGGGCTGAGACCTGGGAGAGTAGGCACTTGTAATGGGCCGCAGAGGGTCATCTGTCCTACAGGACGGTGAAGAGCTTGGTAAATACGAATTCACTACTCATCACCCATCTTCTTTCATTCATTTGTTCATATCTCTTCCAATTTTTTCAAAAAACTAAAGATAGATTTTGTTTCAAATCATAATAGGAGGCTGGGAACATCAGGTCGTTCTCGGGTTACACGACAGCGATGGAGTGCTACGAGCGGCTGTCGGTGGAGGAGCGCGCCATGATCGAGCGTGGAGCATTCGGTGCCTTGGTGCAGGCCTGGAGGGATATCGCGAAGAGGAAGCTGTAGGCTAACCTTAGCCTGGTCCGCGCTTTCTTGGACCGATTCTGGGATACGACTTCGACGTTTCACATGCCTTTTGGTGAGGTGGGAGTCACTCTGGAGGACTACGGCATGATTTCTGCTCTGCCGTGCGGGACTGAGGCTGTGGAGTGGCCGGAGACTGCCATAAGGGTGGACTCGGCCGAGGCTAGGAGGTTGATCGGCTAGAACTTGTCGTAGAGGGCCGTCACAGTGCCGGGTTTGGTGCCCAGCTCCTACGTTCGAGACTACTTTGCGGGAAAGATCCCGGCGCTGGTGACGATTGACGGGAGGGAGACGGCTCCTCCTCCTTGTATAGCTAAGCAGAGGGTCCGTTTGTGGCTCTGGTGGTTTCTGTCTTCGATTTACCTCAGAGACAAGGGAGAGAGGCTGTCGGCAAAGCTTCTTCCCTTCCTTTCTGATCTGAGCTCCCTAGGGCGTTGGGACTGGGTCACTGCTGGTTTTGCGGTCCTCATCCGCTTCATGAGGACCATGGTTCGTCCGGAGTTGATGGAGAAGGGGACTTCTCCTGGCGATGTCGGACCTGGACTACTGTTGGAGGTATGAACATTCATTTTGTAATAATCCGTATTTATGAGTCTTTGGGTACTCTATCGAGTAGGCCTTACTCTGTCGAATAAGGGTGAGTTGCATTTTAAAATAGTTTCTGACCTGTTGGGTACTCGATCGAGTAACTAGGATACTCGATCGAGTAAGGGGGCACTCGATCGAGTACCTTAGCTACTCGATCTAGTAGCTCGGTTAGCGGGTGATAATTCGACGGGTTTTGTTAATAACACGGATTAATATATAAATCTTTCCGTCACTTTCATAATACACTTTTACAAACCTAATAACATTAAAAGGGAGATTCAAGTTACGTTCTTCGCATTCATCCGTGTTGTTGACAAATCCCGGAGCTTGAGAGGTCGGCTTCCATCGTTCTTTATACCTTTATGATCCTTGCGTCGAGGGTAAGATCTACATACCAATTTTATAGTATTTCGTCAAGTTTCGTTAAACCCTAATTTTGGGATTGGGGGTTTTGTTGTAGATAATGATTGGTAGTGATTATGTGTATGTATGATAGGAGAAGGATTTGTAGAAGAGGCTTTTTTTTATACAGCTGTTGAGACCATCTGATTGTGTTGCTGTTCCAGGTAGGATTTCCTACTCAGTATTAGTCCCATAATGGGATATTGGTTGATGTATTGTGTTTGGTTGTTTGATATAGTAATTGTATTGTGATTGTGGTTGTGATCGTTGTTGATGGTTCGCGAGGCGTGGCCTCGGCTGAGTGGGGTCACTTGCGGGAGTGGCTTCACGCCCTAGTTTCGCCTTCTGTGGAACCCGCCACATAAGGGATGTGCACATTAATGGACAGGGTTATCGCTCACTATGTGGAGCGGGGATTTGGTGGGTACGGCCGCGGTCCCCCATCGGGGCGGGGTCCAAAGGTGGACGGTCGGTGATTGAGATTGTTGGAATTGGTGTGGTTGTGTGTGTGACGGTTAAGTCATCTGTTTATCTTATTGTTGATATATATATATATATATGAGTTGTGTGATTAGTACGACCCCGTTTAAATGTTTTAAAAATCTGTTGTGATCCATTCGGGGTGGTGAGCGATTATTGAGCAGTATGATGTGATGCGTATGGGATAGCCGGGATGAGTCATCACGTGCGCGCTAGAAGTCTTCCGCCGTGTCGACGATGTTTTATAGCTTTGATAGTTTTAGCAAGAGACCGTCGAGGATCTTGTATTTCTTTTTATCAGTTTGGTATTGCTATGTAATCACTTTAAACTTTATTTACTTTTAAAGTTGTTTCGTTATTGTCTTATGAATATCATGCCTCGGGTAACCGAGATGGTGGCATCCTTATACCTGAGTGGTCCTGGTAAGACACTTGGAGTATGGGGGTGTTACAAATGGTATCAGAGCGACGATCCTGAAACCTGTAACCAATGAATCCAATGAATATAGGGAGTCAATTAAAATGAACCCGGGGTAAAGGTTGTAGGAGCTAATGCAAAGACTTGGGAGACGTCCTAAAGTCGCGAAGTCGCCCTACAATTTTGAACCGGTCACTATGGGATATGAGTTGGGATCGCTATGTGTTTACCTTGTGTATTGTGTACCTATGTAGTGATGTGTGGCATGAATCAGTGGATGTATGTATGTTGAGAGTGGGGAATGTGTAGAAAAGATGGTGATGATGTGATTTCGTATGTTGTTGATTGAAAGCATGTTGCATGATAGTTGGTTTACAATGTTGGTTAGAATTGTTAGAAAAGTGTATGAGAATGACGAGTAATGTGTTGGAAATGGATGAATTGATTGGAAAAGATGGAGTAGCAATTGCATGAGAATATGAATTTTGTGATTATGAATATGTTTAGGTGACGAAGTGTATTTGTAATGTTATTGTATTAGTAACATGGAAATAGGATTTGTAATGTATGAGAATGTTGTGTTATGAAAAGTTATAAAATTTAAAGTATGCGGTTAGTACATGACTAATGAGTTAAATAATATATGTGCATGATGGATGTTGTTGCTTGATTTTTGAAGATGGTAACATGAGATTAGCAATACTGGTTTTATGTGTACTGAGTCGTTTTGTCTACCTTGTTGTTGTGTAAGTCGTTTGGGAAGTAAAAATCAATAGTTGTGTTTTTCATTTATAAAGAAGTTGTCTTTAAACTGTTATAACTTGAGATGCATAAATGATTTTGATGTGATTCCAATTGGAGGTGATAGCTTGTCCTTTTACGATTCTAACGATAGGTCACACGCCCAAAACGACCAAGAAATGAGTGAGTTATGACTGTTTTACGAAAACTGGACAGTGCTGAGAATTGGGGTACTCGATCGAGTATCCTTGGTACTCGATCGAGTAAGGGGGCACTCGATCGAGTACGTTAGTTACTCGATCGAGTAGCCCTGGTGATTTGTTTTACGTGCTTCTGATCTTCACCTACTCGATCGAGTAAGTCCCTTACTCGATCGAGTGGCCTGTACTCGATCTAGTGACCTCTGTTTTGGGTCATATGCTTATCTTTTGACTTCGTTGCATATTATGTTTAATTCAAAGATGTTATTTTACTTATTTATGCATTGTTTTACATGTATGTTGATCCAGATGCGTAAGTTACCCAATCTTATGGTGTAGTGAGTGGCACCTGTGGTGAGTAGGAGTTCGGTGGGATGACATGAGTTCTATGTGTTGTGATAGATAGTGGAAAAAAGAAAAGGGAGATTGGTATGGCTTAATTGAGGCATAGAGCATGTTTTGTGAGACGGGATGAGTGATATGATTGTGTGTTGAGTAATGTAAGAGTAAGTGAATGTGGGCAAAGAGTGATGTAAGTTTAAGGAATGTGAGAATGAAAAAAATTGAAAGAAAGGATGTGGATAGTAGCAACCTGAGATGTATAACGAATTATGGAAGGAGATGGTTAGAAATAGTGTTGAGTAAGAATATATGTAATGAAAGGTCGTTTTAGAGGAATTTAGAAGAGTGGTTTATAGTGAACTTAATGGAGACATGTCGCGACGTGGATTTGCAGGTAGTGACTGAGTTTGGAAATTTGTGTTATCGAGAGACAAAACTAATGTGTGATTTCCTTGGGCAATTACCGGTAAATAAAAAAAAAATTGAAAAAAAAAATGATTTCTAGAGATGTAATTGTTTGAACTTTAAATGTTGATTTTTATGGACAAGTTAACGACAAGTGTGAGTGAGTGGAGTGATGAGAGGGGACACATGGTAAGGAAGAGTGAGATAATATCGATAAGAAATAATGGGATTGGAATTTTGGAGCAATGAGAAGGTGATCGGAGCACTAAAAAGTTAGGAAGAAGTAATAAGGAGTTGAATGGTCAATTGCTTTAGTCGAGTGTAAAAAAGAAAGCATGAGGAGAGTAAAAAGTAAGCTAAGGAAAAATTTTCACCGGAGTTATGTGATATAAAGGTAAGGAATCATCGAAATGTGTGAAATTATCATGAGGATGTTAGTTAATGGTTATATGGGAGCTTTAGGACAACATGATTAATAATGAGTTTCGAGAAATTAAGGAAAATAAGAAGTTAGTAGAATATCTGCATGATATGAGATTTTGGTGGAGAAATGGATGATGATTCAATTAAGGAAAATATTGGGAAGAATGTTGAGGTAATTTTGTTCATGGATTCGATGTTCGTTGTTTGGAATGTTAACCAAAGATAGAAAAGAAATCATGATGTTTAGAGATGAGTGAACAGGTTTGATGTCCGGACAGTGGTAGTGTTAAGGTCTTTGACTGGTGGTTAAGGGTGAGGGTATATTAGAAAAGTGGCAATTCTAAAGAGGCTGATTTTGTAAAGACTGAATTGATAAAAGTATGGTTGTCAGGAAGTATAAGACATAGTCTTAGGAGGTGGTTTCTCATAATGAGTGTTAGCTGTATGGTTATGTATGGCAGAAGGTGCTGGTGATACGAATGGAAGAATGTGATGAGGGGCATGCGAGTTAAGCTCGGACAACAGGTAACCTTTGTTGAGTGGTAACTTACGTGATCAGGATTGACTGGTTGGATGTGATTACGGGTCTGTGATATATAAATGTTTATGTGAGGTTTTGACCTCACAAGACGTGGTATGGTGTGATTATCATAAAGTTGTTATTTGAATGTTCCGTAATGCATGTTGAGTACGCTAATCTAATTGAATGATATTCAAAAAGGTAATAATTTAAGTGATCTGGCATGACTGGCTATACTTGTATGTATTCATGATACATGTCAAACTGTGATATGGTAAGAGGATGATATTCACGAGGTTATTATCTGTTTAATTCATATAATATGTTGCTTGTGATTTAGTAAAGTGGATTTGAGTCAGTTTTTCTTGTTCGAGAAGTTATGTTGAGCCAGTACTTATGGGATTGTGTAAGTTGTGATGACTATCGATGTGGTTGTGGTGCCTCGGGTGGTGATCCGGGCACGATATTTAGTGTTGTGATGCGGGTATTTTCGCACTGCGGTGTGGCTGTTTGTGGCGGTGTTGTGATGCCGTCACCGGATGTGGTGGAGTAGGCAGGATGTTTATGATTCGAGTTTCGAAAGTACATACCAGTTATACATAGATTGTTGTTTTGTTTGATGTTGCTCCTGCGAGTTTCGATTGTGCGAATAGACAGTTGTCTTGTTTATTGATGTTTCTTACCGATTCGATTTTGGTATGAGAGTAGAGTATGATATGAAGAGATTTGTATATGTTTTCGTTGTTGTCATGGTATAGTGACATTCTCGTTGATGGGACACAATCGTCGGTTGTTACTGATGATTTTTGATCTTGTTTTAAGATGAGGCTTTACACATAGTCATGGTAAGTGATCGGTGGAACATGTGTTGTATTGATCTGGACGCTGCAGGTGGTTCATAATCAGATTTTGGGACATTGAGTGTAGGGTGTTGGGAATTAGTGTCATGTTAAGTTTTGTATGAGTTTTGTGGTAATAAAGAAAAGAACTTGAGGATCTAGTGTGAGTGTACGTAACAAGTGTGGATCGTGAGTTATGCTTTTGACGATAAGAGTTTTATGTGGTTTATATAGAGAGGTGTGTCATGTTGCGGTAATAGGGAACAAGTGAAGTTTTGGGTTAAGCTAAGGATTTTGTGGGATAGGTTAGGTGGTGTGACGAGTGAAGTGAAGTATGAGAGTTGTTTAAGTAAGAGAGCCTTGAATGTGTCCATGGCGAGTGTTTAGGTTCTAGGTGGTTATCTTTGACATGCGGTGGTGATGACGATAATGAAAAGATATATCTAGGATTTAGTATTAGTGAGTTACGAGGACGTAACATTTATCTTAAGAGGGGTAGGATGCGATAAACGAGATTTTGATGGTTGTACATATGGTAGTGATATGTTCATTTTATATATACTTTTACCCCTCATTTTAGCTCGGTTTCTATTGATTATCATACTTTAATTAGTATACTTTTGAGCTAATTTTGTGTTCTAGGTGTATTGTTGTGTTTGTTACGGTTTTGTAGGAATCTAAGCATTTAGAGGCTTTTTCCTATGATTTTGTACACCAAAGTTCATTAAGCTAATTAAGGCCAAACATTGGACTAAGCATGGAACATTGGATTGATGTTTGCATAAAGATTTGTTGGATTGAAATAAGAATTACAAATGTTGCCAACAATCAAAGTCAAGCCCAACTTCAATGTCCTTACTAAGGTCAAACATTGGATGCCATGAAAGCTTTGGATGCCAAGAAGAGCTTAGGATGCTAGGAATTAAGCACTACCGAAAGAAGCATAGAGATCCCTCACGCAATCAAGCACGAGCGAAGTGGAATGACGAAGGGCACATGACCCGATCGGGGCCGCCCAACCCCGATCGGGGCCACATGGTTCTCGGTTGTTTTTGTTCTTCCTCCTCTCCTATAAATAGGAGAGGTATTCCTAGGTTCTAAGCATCTCATTTTACGACTAATTCTACTACAATAAGCCTCAAGCATTATAAGTTTTCTCTCTTTAGTTTTCATTTAAGTTATAAGTTGTTTAAGCATTCCTTAGTTAATCTTTCAATAGTTTGTATTTCAAGAGATTTTCAAGCATTTGTCATTCAATCTTTTGGTTATTAGTTACTTGTTCTTCCATACAAGTCTTCCTTATTAAGGTATTTCCCATTACAAGTTTACAATTTACACCATTACTTTAGTTATCACATAGTCATTATAATCAAGTTTTTCATATTTGCTTTAGCTTTGTTCTTTACATATGTTATATCACTTAACTAATATAATTCATATAACCATGTTTAATATTCTTTACAAATTAGTTTGCATTTTACATCTTAGTATGAGTAGCTAAATTCTCTAGTCTAAAGGCTAGGGGAGCCATGCAAAATCAAACATATAATATGACTAAATAAAGTTCGTAATAATATTGATCAATTGTTTCCACCACATGCTTGTTTTTGTTATGTTTAATCTTTGATTATCGGCCATAGTCATAGATTATATTTGTTCATTCGTTCTAAAGTCGAGAGGCACGGAATTGAATAGACTGAGCATGTGTGGTAGGACGACCTAGTCATGGACGAGAGTTTCTCTAGGACCCGGTCTATGGTTGACACTAATGCCGTAAGGTGGGTGTCTTTAAGCCTAAGCAATTGACAAGATTATTACTATCAAGTTTATCATGTTATTATGTTTACCTTTGCATGAGTGACCCGAATCCTTTAGACTACCTTTTATCATTCCATTTACATTGCATTTTCATTAATCATCAAACAAACAAACAAAACCAAAATCGTAATCAACCTCGATAAAAATCTAATCACAGCAATTCAAGACGAAATTCCCGTTTCCTTGTGTTCGACCCCTATTACTACATTTAATTGTGTCTAGGGAAATTATCTTTGCATAGGTGTGCGATAAGCCTATCAAATTTTGGCGCCGTTGCCGGGGAAACGGTTTCATTACTTATTGAATTGACGATTTTTATCTTGTTTTTCTTTGTCTTGAGGAACACTTGTTCCTTGAGACCGTTACTTATCACTTCTCTAGAAATTGTTGTCTTATGCCCAGGTCCTCTCGAAGTGGAGAATTGCTCTCACCGGATTCCGATCCCGAGAAAACATTTAGGAGAAGACGACGTTTTTGGAAGGAGGTAAAAGAAGCCGCTTCTCCCATACAAATTGAAAGTGCTAGAAAGTCTTATTTAGACGATCTAGAGGTTCTTGAAGGGGAGGAGGTTTCTTGTTCATCAACTCCACCACGACCACCATCTACTACCAAAAAGATGGTGAAACTTTCCGATCACTCAAAGCCCACTGCGGCCATGCTTCCGGCCGGTATCACCACCACTCAAATTACCGCGCCGCAATTCGAGATCAAGCCGGCTTTCATTAGCCTTGTGGAGAGAAAGCAATTTGGAGGAAGTCCTTTGGAGGATCCCAATTTGCATGTGCAAAACTTTTGTGACTATTGCTCCATGATCCGTCAAACGGGCGTCACCCAAGACCAAATAAGGGAAATACTTTTCCCTTTCTCTTTGAAGGACAAGGCCAAGCTTTGGATCAATAGCCTTGACCGCACCACCTTGGGAATCACCAATTGGGAGACATTGGCTCTTGCTTTCTACCAAAAGTTTTTCCCACCAGAGAAAACTCAAACATTGAGGAGCCAAATCACCGGATTCCGTCAACAAGCTCTTGAGAGCTTATATGAAGCTTGGGAGAGGTACAAAGAGCTTCAAAGGCAATGCCCACACCATGGTCTAGATGATTGGTTTCTGGCAATAACATTCTACAATGGATGTTGTGCCGAGTCCCGAAGGATTCTCGATTCCGCCAACAATGGGCGGTTTGATCAAATTGACACCAATCTTGCTCATTCCACGATAGAATCTATGGCAATCCATGATGCCCAATATGTCAATTCCCGAGTTGTGCCACCTAAAGGTAAAGAAGAATCCTCCAACAACTCCGTCTTGCTAGCTCAAATTGTTTTGCTCCAACAACAATTGGCGGAGAGGGATGCTAGAGATTCCATTCAACAAGTCAATGCCATGTCCTCAACAAACCAAATCGTTGTGTGTGAAGGTTGCGGAAGTGCGGGTCATTATGCCGCTCATTGCCGAACCCCCATTGAAGAGGTAAATGCCTTTCAAGCCTTTAGACAAAGTTCATATCCACCGGGTACATTTTCCAACACTTACAACCCGAATTCAAAATTCCATCCGAACTTGTCTTACACTAGCAATAATGTGCTAAACCCTCAACCCCCACCACAACAAAATGCCTATGCTCCTCAACAACAAAAGTATATCCCTCCACCGGGTTATCAAAATCAACAAAGGCCCCCACAAAATAATTACCAACAAAATCCACCGCAAAATAGCCAACAAAACAATCAAGGTGGTGGTAAGCTTGAGGGCATGATAATCCAAATGCAAAAGGAGTTGTTGGCTCAAATTCAAAAGAATGATCAAGCTCATAGTGCCGCGGTCAAGATGTTGGAACAACAAGTGGCTCAATTAGCCGCCTCTAGCTCTCAAAGGAAGAACGGTCAACTACCTCCCCAAGGTGAGCAACCACATGAAACCGCTAATTCTATTTTCTTGAGAAGTGGTTCAAGCTATGATGGGCCATCCATGACTTTGGATGATGAGGTGGTTGTTAAAAAGGCTAAGCTTGGGGGAAATGACAAAGGGAAGGCTAGTGAAGAGCCTATTGTTAAAGATCGTGTGCCATTTCCTCATCGATTGTTGATGCTAAAGAGGAAGAGCAAGCTTGATGGCAAAGATGTTGGGTCTCCTATGCAAAAAGAAAGTGATGAGGTGGTTATTGAAGAAATCTCTCCTAATGCTAAGGAGAGTGATGTCGTTTCAAACAAGGTGAGTGCTCCCAAAGAAATAGTGAATGATGTGGAGGATGCTCCTCCAAAAGAAGTTGTTCAAATGCCATTTCCCCACCGTCTAGCAAAGCACAAGGAGGAAGGTAAGTTTGCTAAATTTTTGGAAGTTTGTAAGAATTTGCAAGTCACCATCCCGTTTATGGAATTGATTACCCAAGTCCCTTCTTACGCAAAGTTTATGAAGGAAATCCTCTCAAAGAAGAGATCCCTCAATGTGGTTGAGACCATTGCTTTCACCGAAGAGTGTAGTGCACTCTTACAAAACAAGTCTCCCCCGAAACTTAAGGACCCCGGTAGCTATTCTATTCCTTGCACTATAGGCAAATATACCATTGATAAGGCCCTTTGTGACCTAGGTGCTAGTGTAAGTGTCATGCCCTATTCCCTTTGTGAAAAACTTAACATGAGTGCTTTTAAATGCACAAGTATTACATTGCAAATGGCGGACCGTTCTTTAAAGCGACCTCTAGGTGTCTTAGAAGATGTTCCCGTCAAAGTTGGCAAGTTTTTCATACCCGTTGACTTCCTCATACTTGATATGGCCGAGGACCCACAAACCCCAATTATATTGGGTAGGCCATTTTTACACACCGCGGGTGCGTTAATTGATGTGAAAAATGGGAGGTTGACGTTGGAAGTGGGTGATGACCGGGTTTCCTTTAGCAAAAACAACACCATTAGAAGTCCAATGTTACAAGAGTCTTGTTATCTATTTAGCACTATGGACTCTTCTTATGCCTCTACTATGCTTGAGTCCTCACTAACGGATCCGTTAGAGGACAATATGGGTGTTGTTTGCTTTGTAGGTGACGATGCTAAGGGCACTAATGCTAGGAGTGCCAAGAGGAAGAGGAAATTTTATTTGAACAATTTCAAATGGTTGAGAAATGCAAAGATAGCTATGAAATGGAGCTTGGTTGGTGGCAAGCTCAATGACAAAACTTGAATCAGATAGCTTCTTACGTCGTGCGGGACGTTAAACCAGCGCTTCTTGGGAGGCAACCCAAGCTTTTTTTTTTTTATTGTTTTTATTTATTTTTCTCATTTTGCTGCAATTAATTGTTTATCGTAGATTAGTAATAATAATACTCAACTTAACGATTTTTCTTTTGTGATTTATAGGTGAAAATGAAGAAAGGAAAAAGGAGTGCTTAACACGCAAACCCATGCAAACACACCCATATACGAGAAAGTCAAAATCCGGAGAATGGGTCAACCCCGATCAGGCGCCCAACCCCGATCGGGGCCGTGTTCTTTAGAGTGCTTTGGGCATTTTTTCGGGTATGTAAAAAAAAAAAAAAAAAAAAAAAAAAAAGAAATTTTTCTATCATTCTAAGTTCAACCCGCGACACTCCTACTCTCTATCTTCATCATTTTTCTTCATTTTCCTACCTAAAATCACAAGGGAATTTCAATTTCTTCATTGATTTGCAAGCTTTGTTCAACCATTAACATCTAATTGGTAAGTTCTCTTCTATTTTCTCTTTAAATTCATCCATTACAATCAATTTATTGGATTATGCAAACCCTAAGTCAATTTGGGGGAATTCGAATTAGTGCTTTTTAGTACTAGAAATTGATTGTAGAATGCTTATTACATGTTTGTAGTGTAAATTAGTTCACTAATTCACACTATTATGCCTATTAGGATGAATTTTGGTTTGCCTTAAGATGAATTTTGTCTTAAAATTTCAGAATTATGGCACCAAGAAAAGCCCCTTCACAAGGTGCTTCTAAGAGAAGGAGAGGTGAACCGGAACCTTCCAATGCAGCGGAGGATATCCCAATGGAGGAAGTCCCACAATGGCATGACCCGGACTATCCAAATGTGATCTTTAATTCACTAGCTCAATACAACAATTGGGTTGTTTTGAGAAGCAAAGGTATGGAACCGACGAAATTCATCAACCAAGCATCTTTAAACAACATTGGAATAGATAAAAATGTGAAAGCTTTGTTTAAAAATCTTGGCATGAAATCTTGTTATACAATGAATTATAAGACCTTCCCCGAACTCACCCTTGAGTTCTTAAGCTCTTTCGAGTTTCACAGGTCTAAGAAACCCGGTTTCATTCTTTTTGTTACCTTTCGATTGTTTAATGAAGATCATAGGATGGACTTAGCGGATTTCGCCGCTATCTTTGATTTGCCTGGCCATGACTTACCATTCGATTCACCCACTGATTATAACCCCGATTTAACTTGGGATGCCATTTCTCACTTAACTTTTCCAGGTTTTGATCATATACCTCATCAATTCATTCATTATCCCGACATAAGGGTATGGCAAAGGTTTATGGGGTGGACTTTTTTTGGTCGAAATGAACCTCACTCGGTGAGGAAAGTTGAGTTAGAAATCTTGGGTGCGTTCTTAAATGTTAATGGTGATGAGAATTGGGGAATTAATATCCCCTACCACTTTGCGGTCCACTTGACCAAACAAACTAACACCAAGAATAGTTGCATTGTCTTAGGTGGTTTGGTCACTAGAATTGCTCACCATCGGTGTCGGTTTAACCAAGAAACCACCAATTTGACACCATTGCTTGAGTCCAGGTCTAAGGGAGTTGGTCTTGATTATGAATATTTTCTTTCTTGTAATTGGTTTAAAAATGAATATCCCAACATGACTTGGAAGATAGGTAGGCAAGACTCCATTCGTCTACCCGAAGAAAAGAAAGAGATCAGGGCTTTAGTTCACACTAAGCCTCGTCGTGGAAATGCCCCCTTTGTTAGACCGACTTACCATTTACCCCTTAGGGGTGAGTCCACTACCACTGTTGAGAGACGTGTGGGAGGTTCATCCTCCCAAGCACGTCATTCCACCTCTAGCCTTGAGTCACCATCTAGCAGAGAAATGATGAATATGATGCGGGAATTGAACTTAGGTGTTAACCAAATTCGTGACGACCAACGTCTTGCATTGCATCCTATTTATGATCATTTTGCTAGGCAGGGAGTTATCCGACCCGAGGGGCCGCACCCTTCATTTTATACTTATCCCCCGGGTGAATTTCCCCCTCCCCCTCCTAACACTGATGCAGGTACATTTGCTCGCTATGAACCCGGCCCGGACTTTTGTGGTTCGGATTATGGGGTTGAGGCATTGCCAGGAGGTTATGGAGGATATGGAGGATATGGTGGCTACGGTGGCTATGGTGGGATTAGTAGCTATGGTGAAGGTCTTGGTAGTGGACAAGATATTGGTGAGTATGTCACTCCTCTTCAAGGAGATGACTCAAGTGGAAGTGGCCAACAAGGAGAATCAAGTGGGAGTGGCCAGAAAGAGAAGAAGAAGAAAGGGAGGAAGGGGTTCAATTTTTGGCCCTTTTCTTAGTTGATCAATGAAGAAATCCCCCGAATTCATGCTAGCTTGGGGGGGCTAGCAAGTTGAGTAAGTTTTTAATTGTTTTGCATATTAGTTTAGATCTTGCAACCCATTAAACATAACCTCTAGTCCTTCCTGTTTTGTGCTTTGAGCCATTTTTATGGTTTGATTGGATGATTTGGATAGTTGGCACATTGAGGACAATGTGATGTTTAGCTTGGGGGGGGATTGCATTTGCATATAGTGTAGATTGCATGTAGTGTAGAAATTTTGAAAATTATTGAGAGAAATTTTTGCTTTGTGCTTGCTTATAGCCTACTTTCCTCTTTGCTTATCCTATTAATAGCTTGTTGCTAACGATTTATTCTATAATGATGGGATATTAGCTACATGGGGATGTCTTGACATAGTAGGTAGGAGATGGAGAATGAACCGAATAGGCTTGATCTTGACTTTTGGCAAGCTACAAAATGGTAAGGTAGAACCTCTTTTGACCGACGCATCCATATCCGGTCTCTCTTAGGTGAGTGTAGGTGTCTCCTTATAAGGTGTGTTACATCAAAACGCACAAGTATGGTTCTCATGTCATCTCTTGGTAAGCATTCATTCACTTGTTATAGCATTTTGGAGAATTTTCCCTTCACAAACAATTTTTCCTTGTTATAGCATTTTGGAGAATTTTCCTTTCACAAACAATTCTCCCTAGCTACATTATAAATTGCCTACCCTTGTTGAGCTAGTAGCTTTGTTTGTCCTTGTTCGGGTGCTCGATTGGGATTTATTTCAAAGTTTGGACAATCATGTGAGCTTGGTCTTAAAGCTCAAGAAAGAAAAGAAAGAAAAAAAAAATGATGATGAATTGAATTGGAAAAAATCAAGAAGAAAAAGGAATGAATAAGCATGAAAGAAAATGAAAAAAAGAGATGAATAAATTGAAAAAGAAAAAAAAAAAAGGGGAAAAAGAGAAGAAGTTGATGTGAGAAAATCTCATGCATTATTCATATATTTTGGAGGATTTTCTCATGATTTGCATTGCAAAATTGGGTTAGAAATAGGATTGAGCACCTTTACAATTTGGTAGTTGCTAGCTTGACTTAGCTCCACATTACCATAATTCATTTGTTCCCCCTTCTTACCCATTACATTATTGCCTTCTTCCTACCCATTTGGCTTCTTTATCATGCTTACATATGATTATCCTTGCTTACTAGTTTTGACATGTTTACCATATTAGATTGCGGACACATTGTTATAAGTTGAGGATAGTTGAGTGTTCACTCACAAAAATTGTCCTTTCACATATAAAAGAGTTTGAGTGTCCCGTGAGAGTCCATAAGTCAAAAGATCATGCAAAAGCTTAAAGGTTCATTCAAAGTTTTCTATGCTACGCCGTCATATAAATCTCATCCATGTCTTGCTTTATTCCTTGCCCATGTTGTTTCGGGTTTTTAAATCGTTATGCTTAGCTTGTTTAGGATATAGCATTTGATGGATTTGGTTTCTTGCTTGAGGACAAGCAAGGGTTTAGCTTGGGGAGTTTGATATGTTCATTTTATATATACTTTTACCCCTCATTTTAGCTCGGTTTCTATTGATTATCATACTTTAATTAGTATACTTTTGAGCTAATTTTGTGTTCTAGGTGTATTGTTGTGTTTGTTACGGTTTTGTAGGAATCTAAGCATTTAGAGGCTTTTTCCTATGATTTTGTACACCAAAGTTCATTAAGCTAAACAAGGCCAAACATTGGACTAAGCATGGAACATTGGATTGATGTTTGCATAAAGATTTGTTGGATTGAAATAAGAATTACAAATGTTGCCAACAATCAAAGTCAAGCCCAACTTCAATGTCCTTACTAAGGTCAAACATTGGATGCCATGAAAGCTTTGGATGCCAAGAAGAGCTTAGGATGCTAGGAATTAAGCACTACCGAAAGAAGCATAGAGATCCCTCACGCAATCAAGCACGAGCGAAGTGGAATGACGAAGGGGCACATGACCCCGATCGGGGCCGCCCAACCCCGATCGGGGCCACATGGTTCTCGGTTGTTTTTGTTCTTCCTCCTCTCCTATAAATAGGAGAGGTATTCCTAGGTTCTAAGCATCTCATTTTACGACTAATTCTACTACAATAAGCCTCAAGCATTATAAGTTTTCTCTCTTTAGTTTTCATTTAAGTTATAAGTTGTTTAAGCATTCCTTAGTTAATCTTTCAATAGTTTGTATTTCAAGAGATTTTCAAGCATTTGTCATTCAATCTTTTGGTTATTAGTTACTTGTTCTTCCATACAAGTCTTCCTTATTAAGGTATTTCCCATTACAAGTTTACAATTTACACCATTACTTTAGTTATCACATAGTCATTATAATCAAGTTTTTCATATTTGCTTTAGCTTTGTTCTTTACATATGTTATATCACTTAACTAATATAATTCATATAACCATGTTTAATATTCTTTACAAATTAGTTTGCATTTTACATCTTAGTATGAGTAGCTAAATTCTCTAGTCTAAAGGCTAGGGGAGCCATGCAAAATCAAACATATAATATGACTAAATAAAGTTCGTAATAATATTGATCAATTGTTTCCACCACATGCTTGTTTTTGTTATGTTTAATCTTTGATTATCGGCCATAGTCATAGATTATATTTGTTCATTCGTTCTAAAGTCGAGAGGCACGGAATTGAATAGACTGAGCATGTGTGGTAGGACGACCTAGTCATGGACGAGAGTTTCTCTAGGACCCGGTCTATGGTTGACACTAATGCCGTAAGGTGGGTGTCTTTAAGCCTAAGCAATTGACAAGATTATTACTATCAAGTTTATCATGTTATTATGTTTACCTTTGCATGAGTGACCCGAATCCTTTAGACTACCTTTTATCATTCCATTTACATTGCATTTTCATTAATCATCAAACAAACAAACAAAACCAAAATCGTAATCAACCTCGATAAAAATCTAATCACAGCAATTCAAGACGAAATTCCCGTTTCCTTGTGTTCGACCCCTATTACTACATTTAATTGTGTCTAGGGAAATTATCTTTGCATAGGTGTGCGATAAGCCTATCAGGTAGTATATTTGGAAGTAGAGTGTTGGTGTAGCATAAGATATGGATTTGTATATGTTGTGGTTGATAGTGTTAAAAGGTCATGGACGTGCTTGTAGTAGTTCGATGTTAGGAATGCGATAATACTTCGATAGTGTTGACAGTTGGATGATGAGGTTATGAGTGTGAGTAAACTTCGAGGACGAAGTTCCTTTTAAGGGTGGTAGAATGTAACATTCCGTTTGATGTTTATGTAGTTGGTTATGTATGGAGTTAGTGTCGGGAGAGTTTATGATGTAGTTGATACGACATCGTGAGCGAGGTGTGAAGGTAGGAATAGTTGGTAGAGTTGGTGTTAAGAGTTCATGGTTTCATGTTCTGTAAGTTGGGGTTTTGTTTTGAGTTCTTAGTAGCTTTGTTGCGTTTTGACCGAGTTAGTATGTTTGTTTTTATGTATGGGTTGAACTTCGGGGACGAAGTTCTTTTTAAGGAGGGAAGACTGTAATACTCCGTATTTATGAGTCTTTGGGTACTCTATCGAGTAGGCCTTACTCTGTCGAGTAAGGGTGAGTTGCGTTTTAAAATAGTTTCTAACCTGTTGGGTACTCGATCGAGTAACTAGGATACTCGATCGAGTAAGGGGGCACTCGATCGAGTACCTTAGCTACTCGATCGAGTAGCTCGGTTAGCGGGTGATAATTCGACGGGTTTTGTTAATAACACGGATTAATATATAAATCTTTTCGTCACTTTCATAATACACTTTTACAAACCTAATAACATTAAAAAGGAGATTCAAGTTACGTTCTTCGCATTCATCCGTGTTGTTGACAAATCCCGGAGCTTGAGAGGTCGGATTCCATCGTTCTTTATACCTTTGTGATCCTTGCGTCGAGGGTAAGATCTACATACCAATTTTATAGTATTTCGTCAAGTTTCGTTAAACCCTAATTTTGGGATTGGGGGTTTTGTTGTAGATAATGATTGGTAGTGATTATGTGTATGTATGATAGGAGAAGGATTTGTAGAAGAGGCTTTTTTTTATACAGCTGTTGAGACCGTCTGATTGTGTTGCTGTTCCAGGTAGGATTTCCTACTCAGTATTAGTCCCATAACGGGATATTGGTTGATGTATTGTGTTTGGTTTTTTGATATAGTAATTGTATTGTGATTGTGGTCGTGATCGTTGTTGATGGTTCGCGAGGCGTGGCCTCGGCTGAGTGGGGTCACTTGCGGTAGTGGCTTCACGCCCTAGTTTCGCCTTCTGTGGAACCCGCCACATAAGGGATGTGCACATTAATGGACAAGGTTATCGCCCACTATGTGGAGCGGGGATTTGGTGGGTACGGCTGCGGTCCCCCACTGGCAGGGCTGGTCCAGTGGACAGTCGGTGATTGAGATTGTTGGAATTGGTGTGGTTGTGTGTGTGACGGTTAAGCTGTCTGTTTATCTTATTGTTGATATATATATATATTGAGTTGTGTGATTAGTACTGACCCCGTTTAAATGTTTTCAAAACTGTGGTCATCCATTCGAGGGTGGTGAGCAGTTATTGAGCAGGTATGATGTGATGCGTATGGGATAGCTGGGATGAGTCATCACGTGGCAGTTAGAAGTCTTCCGCTTGTGTCGACGAGGTTTTATAGCTTTGATAGTTTTAGCAAAGAGACCGTCGAGGATCTTGTATTTCTTTTTATCAGTTTGGTATTGCTATGTAATCACTTTAAACTTTATTTACTTTTAAAGTTGTTTCGTTATTGTCTTATGAATATCATGCCTCGGGTAACCAAGATGGTGGCATCCTTATACCTGAGTGGTCCTGGTAAGGCACTTGGAGTATGGGGGTGTTACACATTTAGACCAAAATCAATTCCTTTCTTTATCAAAACACGAAAGATCGTTATTGACTATCTTGCTTTACAGGCGTGGGTGTACTCCTACTTTCCGGGCATCGCGCCCAAGAGGACGGAGCCGCTGGAGAAGGCCTATCCCGTTGTGAGGGATTGGGTGATGTGTAGGACGAAGGGCAAGCGTTCTTCTCACGGTGTCTACCGGCGGGACGTGGACGCTCTTCAGCTAGACAGCGTAAGCATCTCACTTATATTCATTTGCTTCTATATTGCTTTGATCATAAGAATGATTCCTTTGTTTATCTTGTCCCAGTGGGTGCCCAGGCCTTGGGCGGAGTACGCTGACACGCCTCCTTTTGTGGCTGAGGTCCTTCGACCTAGGAGCTCGAGTCGGCTGCTGTTGAGGACGTCGATGGGTCCTGTATGTTACTTGGGCGAGCGCTTGGCTCGTCAGTGCTATCGGGACGTGTTGACGGTTCCCATCGATCCTCCCAAGACGATGTTCAGGGAGCCTTCGAGAGGCGAGAGGAGGTGACTTGGGCGCGCTAGTGGTGACGCCCTCCTTCTTCCTGGCGAGGACTTCTCGGCGTTCCTCTACGGGAGGTTGGCGTACTGGCTGGTAGTGGTGAGCATCTTTACTCTTCCTGTTTACTTGATTTTTGAGAACTATGATGAAATATCATCGATTAATGAGAAACATTTGGTTTTGCAGGAGGTTGAGGCGGCGGGCATCGAGCCCCCAGAGTACCCCGAGACCCTCGAGTACACTGACGCGACTGGGAGGACGACGATCTCCGAGCTGCGTGACTTTGACGTGGGCCGATGACAGATCTTGGCCAGACGACTAGCGACATCGATTCGGAGGGTGAGCCTCTAATTTGCATAATTTTTGTGTAAGAACACATTTGATTGAATTTATTCAATTATTGAGGACTTCTTTTTGAAAATGCAGGTTACGCCGTCTCGGTTTGTGGCATTATGGAGGGTGGCCAACCGGCTGCGAGCTACTACCGTCGAGGCACTCGTCGGTGGTCGAGGCCGTCAGGTATGAACCTTGTGCCTGTTTCATTTTTGAATTTTGATTTTCCAACTTTTCTTGTAATTGCTTGAAACGACTGACATGAGCCAATTTGTTTTTTACAGGGGGACCGCGAGCTGGAGCGAGAGTTGACCCAGTCTCGGGAGGAGACAGCTCGCTTGTTGAGGGAGCTCGAGGTTCGAGACGCCGAGATTGCTGCTCTTGCGGCAAGGGTTGCAGAGCTGGAGGGCGATCAACAGTAGTTTTGTGTAGTTTTTGTTTGTTTGTTGGCTGTATTTTGCATATTTGTACATTTGGACCTTCATTTTGAACATTCTGGACTTTGTTTGGGGCTCGAGCCCCCAGTTTGTTGTACATTTCCCTTTTTGGTTGTATATAAGATGGCCTGAGTGCCTTTGCTGCTGGGTTGCGTTGCTTGTGCCTGTAGGTTAGCTTTGAACAGGTTTGGTAGATGACGGTTTACGCCGTCATGCTGCCGAAATTTACATAGAAATCACGCAAAGCATACATATGGCCTTAATTAGCGCAAAACGAGTGACTCAAAAGAATGCTAAAATGCAAAAAATTTCAAGAAATGACCGGACGGTAGGGAGGGTTACCCCCTAAAAAAAAGAAAAAATAGAAATCTATAGGTTTAGAAATGAGATGATTAAAAAAAGAAATGAAATCAATTTAAATTTTGAAATGAATTATAATGAGAATTATTTAAAATGAATTATATCCAAATGAGAATTATTTCCTAAAATGAATTTGTACGAGTGTGGTGAAATGACGAAAATGTCAATGTCGTCTCGAAATGCGTGCCCGCGGAAGTTAGGAAACCCGCAATATGGTAACTTTCACGTATTTTCCAAAATAATAACCCGTAGGAATAGGAAATTATTCGCCATGGAATTAGGAAAGATCCAACGCGGAAAATCACAGAAGTTAAGCTGAGGAAGAGGCGCAGCATGAGCTGCGTCCCTTTGAAGAGGCGCAAAGAGTCTTTGTTCCCAGGTTGTTCCGTTCTGGCGGATTTTTGGAAACAGAAATTAGTATAAATAGAGACGTCGATGGAGCTTTTATTCACACAATTCTTCCGTCTCTTCTTCGTCTTATTACATAAAACTCTCAAAATAATCTTTCATCATGAATACTTTAGAGGTTCGCATAAAAGAATGGACCAACGAATTTTCTAATACGGAGAAATATGATATGGGCGCCTATAATCTTGGATCATTGCTGAGTTTGAAGCTTATCAAGGTCGTCAAACCGTTCTTGGATGCTTGTCTCGATTATTGGGACCTGAATTACCATGTTTTTGCGTTCCCTGGAGGCGATATTTGCTCATTTCCTAAAGAAATTGTTGCGATTGGTGGGTGGGACCCCGAACACTTGCCTGCCATTCCTTCTACTTCGCAAGGGTATAAAAGCAAATTTAGAGACTTGCTTGGGTTGACTAGACTTGAGGTGGACCGTCTAGTGACCTCGAAGGGAGTGCGAATGTTGGACTTCATTGACCGATTTATTAACAGGGCTGACCCCCCCGTTTCATATGTTGCCAGGCGAAGGGCATTTGGGTTTTGCTTGTTGCATGTGTATGTCTTCCAAGGGCATGTTGATGAAGATTTGAGAGGTGATCCCCGTCTTCTGGGCCTTGTTGAGCAAATGGAGCTGCGCAGGAACCCAGCTTGTTTATGCTTAGGAGAAATCCTTTTGGGCTTGGATAATAGGAAAGCCAATTGCGACTTACCGTATTTGGGAAGTCCCGTCATTCTGCAGGTAAAAGAACATTTCTTTCTTTTTTTTCTTTTCCTTTTTTTCGTTTTTTTTTTCGTTTTTTTTATTTCGTCTTTTTTTTTTTTTTTTTTTTTTTGATGTCTAATACCCGCTTTTGGTAGGTTTGGCTTATGGAACGGCTTTGATTGATCGAGCCCCCAGTTCATGTTCCTTCCTATCATGCTCGTTCAATTTCAATGAGGACCATGCTTTACATGGTGGACTTCGCCCGAGTCTGCAATTATTGGGAGAACAAACTGAAGAGTGATGATGTCCCGTTGATTAGGTGGATTGTGTCGTGGTGGCACCTCAAATTTGTCACTGGAGTGTCTTCTTTGGATCCTACTCGGTCCGTGCACATTCCTGGCCTGGAATTTATGGTGTGCATTTTCCCGGAAAGGCTGATGAGACAAGTTGGACTAAAACAGACAATCCCGAAGCTTGATACTGTCTCGCAGACTGCCGTGGCGCTTACTACAGAGAGCCGAAGGGAGTGGGCCATTAAATGGGCTCAAAGAAATGTATGGTTCTTGAACTCTTCTGCTAATACCTTATGGGTGTCAGATTCTTATCTGCGATGGAGGAAAGCTACTACTCCGGAAGAGCGCGAAAGATTGTGGGAGCGCGAGCCCGTCGACTACAAGGTGCGTGAAAAAGAGAAGGAAAAGCATTTGACTGAGGGAGAGGAGGAAGCCGGGTTTCGAGTTGTTCATCCTTCGAAGAAACCGAAGACCTCTCCTGTCGTAGAGATGGTGATTGGCAAGAATGGGAAGTCTAGGCCTCGAGAAAGACCTTTGGTGATTAGGTCCGAAGTGGCGCAAGAGCGTCCGGCTCGAGGTCGTGACAAGAAATATGACAAGAATGACAAGGGCAAAGGGAAGATGGAAGAATAGCCCGAGTCTTTATATACTATTTATTATTATTATTATTGTTGTAATAAAAGGTGTGGTTTTTAGAATCCTAGCCTATTTTTATTTTTATTATGTAGCGTACTATTACTATTAGAAAACGAATGAAATAAAAAAGGTTAAATGGTTATGAAACCGTTGTGATTTTATACTTATTATTCTTGTCGAATTCCAAATGCAATGCAAATGTCCTTCTATTTACATTTTAAAAAATAATGGGTTGTATCCTGTAAAGGATTGCCTACGTATTCACTTAAAAAATGAAATCAAACCCTTGCGCGTAGTTCGAGTAAATGTAAAAGAATAATTGTTCTAAGCAAGAACTTTTATTGAACTTAGAAAATAAGCATGAGCTTTTGCTTACTTTGAAGGTGCAAATTTAGTTTATTTGATGATATGAGGATGACAAAAATTGCCAAAGTGCAAGAGCAAAGTGACATTAGCTTATTTCAGCTTGGCCAGGGGCCGTTTATTTAGTGCCGCAAGAGCGACACATGAGGTTACGCGAGGCGCGTTTTTGTTCCTATTCTAGGCATAGTACCGTTTTAGTTGGTCGAGGTTTGTTGGGTTGGAAAACTCATTCCCGTCTAGGTCTGTGATTCTAACCGCACCCCCTGGAAGTATGGACTTGACTAAAAATGGTCCGGCCCAATTAGGTTTGAATTTTCCCCGGGGGTCAACAGGTAAAAGAGCTCTAACCGATTTGAGTACTAAGTCTCCTTCCTTGATGTTTCTTGGCCTAACCCTTTTGTTGAAAGCTCGTTTGATACGTGCTTGATATGCTTGGACATTATGCAAGGCGCGTAGCCAACGTTCATCCAGGAGGATAAGTTCTTCATATCTATCCCTCTTCCAATCGGCTTCTGGGATTTGACTTTCGAGTAGAATACGCGAGGATGGTATCTCTAGCTCGACTGGTTGTACAGCTTCCATGCCGTAAGTCAAATAGAAAGGGGTAGCCCCAGTGGGCGTCCTAACAGATGTACGATATCCCCATATAGCAAAGGGTATCTTGCTCGGCCAGTCTCGATAGTTGTCAATCATTTTCTTGAGAATTGTGTCAACGTTCTTATTTGCTGCCTCTACCGCGCCGTTAGTCTGTGGTCTATAGGGCGAAGAGTGGTGATGCCTAATCTTGTATTTGGCTAGCAATTGCTCAGTCTCAGCTTGGAAATGTGATCCATTATCGCTAATGATTTCATGTGGGCAACCGTATCGACAGATGACGTTGTTTTGTATGAACTTTGCCACATTTTTAGCCGTAAGACTAGTGTAGGAAGCCGCTTCTACCCATTTGGTGAAATAGTCGATTGCCACTAGGATGAAACAGTGACCTCCTGTTCCGGCTGGGGTTATCTTCCCGATTATGTCGATTCCCCAAGCAGAAAATGACCAAGGAGAGGTCATCGTATAAAGCAATGAAGTAGGGACGTGTTGTACATTCTCGAAGATCTGGCAATTGTGGCAATGTCTTACGTATTTGATGCAATCGGATTCCATTGTGGTCCAATAATATCCCAAACGTGTGATTTTCTTTGCCATCATGGGCCCACTCATGTGAGGACCGCATTCTCCATTGTGGACTTCTTCCATCACCTTTCGTGCCTGTGAATGATCAAGGCAACGTAGGATTACACCAAGAGGTGTTCTTTTGTATAACTCTCCTTGCATGAGAACGTATTGGGAAGCTAGTAGGCGTATAGCACGTTGTCCCCTCTTGTCCATATCGGGTGGATAGGTACCGTTGAGCTTGAAATTTAGAATTGCTTGGAACCAGGGTTCCTGCGCGATTTCCTCTTCGTCGGTGATTTGGTGTATATAAGCCGACTCTTAACGTCGTTCGATGCATAAAGGCATTTCCACCATGTCATCTGGCATATTAATCAAAGATGCAAGTTTTGCAAGAGCATCTGCAAATTGATTTTCTTCCCGAGGTAGGTGTAGATATGTCACGTGGTCAAAGAATTGGGCAACTTGGTCTATTCTGGCTTGATAAGGTGTTAGGCTTTCGCTTCGAATTTTCCAAGATCCTGTAACTTGGTTGATGATCAATGATGAATCCTCATGTACTTGGAGGTTTTTAATGCCTAAGCTCATTGCCGCTTGTAATTTGATGAGACAAGCTTCGTATTCGGCAGCATTATTTGTCACCTCGAAGTCGAGTTTGACAGCGATTGGTGTATGCTCACCTTCAGGAGAAATGAGCAACAATCCTATTCCAAATCCTCTTAAGTTTGATGCCCCATCGAAGTAAAGATCCCAGGAGTCTACATCAGTTTGGAGTATATCCTCGTCTGGAAATGACCAAGTGTCTATCGTTTGTGCATCATTGATGGGATTTTTTGCGAAGAATTCGGCAACGGCGCGCCCTTTTATTACTTTCAGAGGCACGTATTTGAGGTCAAATTCTTAGAGCATCAAGGTCCATCTTCCTAGGCGTCCATTGAGGACGGGTTTCTCGAAGAGATATTTGACTGGATCCATTTTGGAGTATATTTTGACGGAGTAGCTAAGCATGTAATGGCGTAGCTTCTTCGTCGCCCACACAAGTGCGAGGCATGTCTTTTCGAGTTGTGAGTATTTGCACTCGTACTCCAAGAACTTCTTACTAAGGTAGTAGATAGCCCTTTCTTCACTTCCTACGGTCTGAGCTAGCATGGTGATCGGTCCGTTTCGTGTTCCCAATTAAAGATGTGGTCGTTGGGTCACGGTCGAATCAAAACACAATTTATAACTTCACAAACAACTCTACAATTAGTAAAGAGGCAAGTAAAGGCCGGATCCCAAGGGACGGTTATTGAAATGAGATTTCTATTGTAACTAGTGGTGTCTAAGGGGTGTCACAAATTGGGTTGATGTAGAAGGTCACTAAACTAAAATAGCAATGAAAATAAACAAGCAAGATGAATTAATGGGGTGTAAACAATTGATTAAAAGCACTAGGGTGTCATGGGATCATAGGGGAATCATGGGAATTGATCATACAAACATGTTCTCAAATTATAAGCAAGCAATTATTGTTGTGATGGATTGAGTTGGGTTATATCTTACAATCCTAGGAAAGTTTGGGTCCCGGAGCCGAATCGATTAGATTGTACAACACCTACAAGTCGACTTAATCTTCCCTACTCAACAACATGCATGGTCTAATGAGACTCGAGTTGGGTTATGTCTTACAAGTCTCATTGAAAAGATAGAAGATGATAGTAAATGCAAGGATTCATAGGCTTAGCATTTCATTAAATATAACATGTGCATGAGTTGAGATCAAAACAAGCAAGCAAATAAAACATGAAAGCATATTAATTTAAGCATGAATCATTCCCCATGTTGGTTTCCCCTAATCACCCATTAACCCTAGCTAAGAGACTACTCACTCATTATCATGTTGATCATGCTAGCAAGGTTGTCAATCATACCAACAATATGAAACATGATGAATAAATGAAAGTAATTAACAATAATTAAAAAGGGATTAAGAGAATTATACCTACTAATGATTCCAATAATAAAGCAAAGATAAAAGAAGTACTTGAATGCTTGATTGAGAGGTTGTCAATCTCCCAACAATAACCCAAATAATCTTCAATTACCCAAAATAAAGGATGAACAAAAGAGAGATTAAGGAAATAAAACTTGTATTAGAACTTGATTAATTGTTGATTACAATACTAAAGAGAGATTTGATTGATATTAACTACTCTAATTATTGATAAGAAGAACATGCTCTCCTAATTAGACTAATGGGGTATTTATAGTGGAAATTAGGGAGGATGAATTAGGGTTAACTAAGGGCTAAACTAGTAATTACACTTTTTAGATTGAGCAAGGAGGACCCGGTATTTTTCGAAGGAAGGGCTTCTTTCTTTGTAGTTTGGAGAGGAGGAAATCGTGTTGTGCTGGAATCCGGGCGGAATCTGGCGTTGAAATCCGAGCGGATTCAAGGGAATCCGGTCGGATTGTGGAGGTGGAATCCGAGCGGAATGGTGCAAAACCGCACGGATTCTTCAGCTGCGGGACGGACGAATTGGTGACAATCCGCACGGATTGTCACTCAGCAACACATCTTCTTCTTTTCTTCCCTTTTCTTCATAAATTCCTTGGGGATTTCCTTGGGGACTCAAGGATCCTTTCTCAACATTGCTCTTCTACTATGATATGTACAAAGGCCTTCTAATGTTGTCTCTCCTTGATGCTTGGTCATTGAATTCGATCAATTTAGTCTCGTTTTGCCATGAAAATGCAAGATTCTTACTCCTTTCCTACCAAGGGATCAAAATCTCAAAGAATATGCAAAACAAAGAACTAAAGATAAGAAATGACCCAAATATGCACTAAAAAGCATGGGAACAAGGCTAATTTGGGGGCTAAATATGCGCTAATTATGGTCACATCAAATATCCCCAAACCGAACCTTTGCTCGTCCCGAGTAAAGAGGTGACAAAGACTAGGACCAATACTAACCTATCCTAATAATATAGCCGATATGAGAAAATTAGCGGGTCTCACTCCGCCCCTTCAACTCACAACAAGTCAACCATGAGGTAGGATGCTTTCTTGCAAGGCAAGGTGGGTCTTGCCAAAATGGCGACACATCCAAACATTAAGCACACAAAATCACATAATGGATGCATCTACAAAAGGAATAGCCACTCCCTCATCAAGTGGCGGAGGCACTAAAGAGGAATAAATTTAAGAGCATATAATCCTTCACAAATACTAGTTCAACAAATTACTAAGGCTAAGAGGATGGCACTAAATCACCTCCAAATGGTGTTAAACTAGACTACTTTCGTCCTCAATTTCCAAATGCTTTCGTCAAGACCGATCGGATGGTGGTGGAATGATGATCCCTATGATGCTAGTAGCATATGACATGACAAGTCTCGAATTCTCTACAAAAGTAAAGGTCATGGATCGTCCCAAGCTCGACCAAGTGGCTTGACAAAAGGCTTTTTGGGAATGAAATGCTTAAATCTTTATTCACAACGGGTGGATATGACTATCTTTCAAAATTGTCCTCATTTCACTTTTACATTTCAAAAATTTAAGATGGGGTTTGTCCCTTCCGGGCTAGTGTCCTTTGCTTTCGCCAATCGCTTATTAGGCAACCGGTTAACCTCTAGACAATAGCTTTTCGGGGTGATAGTCACTCTGTCTCTGGGCGGCCGAATTCACAACCGTATGGGGGCCCAATTCAATGGATCCCGCACCAAAGCACATCGAAGTGGTACGCCTCCATCAAAAAAACTTAAATTTATCAACTTTCAACAATTCATAACATTTGAGGTTTCCTTGGCATTACATTACTTCCACATGACAAAATTCTTTGAAATGAGCACTTCAAGCTTATTGATAGAAAATATTTTTGGGTTGCCTTACCACAAGGTCAAACAAGGTCACCTAGACAAGTTAACCAAGTCCACATCGCATCACGGGGTTGGATAGGTGACTCACATACAAACCCTTGACTAGGCCTTGGGTCATGGGTCAAAAGACACTAGTATGACACTATCTAGGGTGTTTTATAACCATTCTAGTAGGCAAAGTCTTAAGTTGAACAAGTATTTGTAATGGCTTAGTTGCTCTTGTCAAAGTTCCTAAATAGGCTTTTTTCAAAACATTTCTATCATGCAACTACATGCCATGATGCAACTAATATAAACATCCTAATTCAAGTGATTCTATTAGCTAATATGACATATAAACTAATTGCAAGTCCTAAGTTCACATTATTATACCGCATCAATCAAAATAAAGCACATAGTCATTAACATAAAGAGGAAAAAGGGGATTGGAAAGATCATACCATGCGGTCTTCATGATCCTCATGTCTCGGATGTGGCGTAGTCAATAAATGTGAACAAGGATAGAACAAACACAATATATATAAGACAATATATACAAGACTACAAAAGGAAATAAACATGTTTTTGGGTTTTCAATTTTCAAATTTTTATGATTTTTGAGATTTTTAAATTTTTTTGGATTTTTGAATAAGAGTTAAATGTTAGAATTCCCATCCCCACACTAATATGGGCATTGTCCTCAATGGCCAAAATGATGGAAATTATGCAAAAATGATGCATGATTTCTACACTAAATGCAATCTACACTAAGTTACGCTACATGATGCATGGTTTTTGTTATGACGAAGAGGATAATTTAGATTACCTCCTGTTGTGTATGCATTAACTTCCCCAAACCGAGTGAGACACTATTGCTAATGTCCAAGGATGGGTGTAGTTCATGCCCACACTATGCAATGCATGAAACTAATTTGTCATTTTGGATTTTGAAAATGGGAACAATAAAATGAGAACACCTCAATGGTACCAAGGTGTGAGTCCTCTATGGTGCTAGGACTACTCCAACAATGATCAAAATTAATGAAAATACAAGGTAACAAGACACAAACTTCTTTTCATTTAACAATTGAAAAAATAAAGAGTAGAGATGAGAAAACTTCTCTTGAACTTAGGTGGGTGCCTCTTGCCCGCTCCACCTAGTGATGAAGTAGTGTTCTAGACATCGGCATCATCTCCCTCTATATCGCTATCCCAAATATCCTTTGAAGCATCACTCACACTTGGGTCCATGAATTCGTCTTCCTCACTCTCAAGCTTCACCATGTCACCTCCACAAGAATTGTCACTCTCCTCTTCTTGGCGACCGTTCGCCCCTTCATTAGCTTTCTCCGAGTTGGGAAAGAGAAAGTCCATTTGTGCCCATGAAGGGAAAGCTCCTTCCTCACTAATCCGTCCTTTTCGAACCATCTCATGGTATTGGGGGTAAAGAGCATAGTAAGTGTCCACGGAGGTCTCGTATTGACGGTAGTGTAGATCTTGTAAGATTCCTGTGACAAAGTCGTCACGGGGGAGGATGAAGGGATTTGGATGGTTATATGGTTGGTAGGGAAAGGGGTAGGGAGGCACTTTTATCTTCTCATTTTGGGTTTGTTGTTCTTGTTGTTGTGGTGGTGGATTTTGGGGTGGTGGTGCTTGCTTTGTTTAACTTGGGATGAGGTAGGAGGGCATTGGGGACAAGTTTCCTCTTCTTGGGGAGATCCGTGGTAGATCGGTCCTTGGGAGATAGATCGGATCGCTTCCTTTTGTCAACCACTTTATCCGCTTATCGACCCCCTCAAGGGTTATCCAATGGTGTTGGACGAGAAGGAGATCTTCATTAATTCTCGTGCTCCCCGTAAGTGGAGTGTACTCATTGTTCTCATTGAACCTTGGGTTGAAGTGCTTTGCAAGCCTAGTTATGAACCGTCCATTCACTATGTGCTTCATTCCATCATCGTCCCCATTTCTAAACTTTGCCCATTTCTCTAGCAAGACTAGGGGTGCATTGAAGTGATACCAATCTCTCCCTTGAATGTTGAGGTATGATTCCTTAAACACAAGGTCTAATTGGTTTACGATGGCCGGACCTCGGCGGGCAAAGAGAGTGCCCGAAAGAAATCGATATGTAAGCCTCAAGATCGGGTTTTGGATATGAAAAGCAAGACATTCCTTGGTAAGAATGAAATCCCGGCCCGTCATGGCCCTCCACAAAGGTGCAACACTATACTTTTTGGGTTTCGATGTTCGGGTAGGCAAAACATCAAGTCCAAACACATTTGCGAATTCTACAAGGGTCATCATCCTAGAAACATTCTCCAACCTGAACTCTATGCATATTACTTTGTTCAAGGTTGTAATCTTAAAAAAGCTCAAGAATTCAAGCACAAGGGACCGATAGGTTGGTTCATACATGCGAAAAAGGGTTGAAAGACCAAAAACCTCAAAGAGAGCTTCCACTTGGTGAAAAATCCCAAGTTTCCTCAAGGTAGCATGACATAAAAATTTAGTGGGAAGGATATTCTTACTTAGAAGCCGGTGGAAGACTAATCTCTGCACATCGTTGAGGAATTCCACATTTGAGAAATCATCAAGCCTTGTGAGATCTACAATCTCTTCATGTTCCCTTCTAATGGTGTTGAGATGGGAGGTAGAAAGAACTTCCCTTCATCCTTGGTCTTCTTGCACTCCTAAAAGAGGATCTCCTTGGTGCCATTCTTGATTCTTTTGTTGGGTTCTTTTGATTTGTGAAAGAGTAAGGATGTTCCTTGTTGATTGAGTGTTGGAAACCCTAGAAAATTGGGGCTTTTTGATTTTGTGGGTAAAGAGAGTGATTTGGATATGTATGGGAGTCATAAGGAGGTGGGTTTTATAGTGCAATTGGAAGGAGTAGTGATGTGTCACTGTATGTGTGGTGGGGGGTATTTTAATTAGGGAAAAGTCGGGTTGAAACAGCGCGGGAGGACGAGCGGATTCGAGCAGAAGACGCTCGGATTCTTGCTCCGCGGGATGGGCGGATACTGGGCAATACGCCCGGATTCTGCCACAGCGAAAATTTCAAAAATTTAACGCCTCAAAGACGAGCGTCCCGAGCATGAGACGCTCAGATTCTTTTATGATGGGACGGGCGTCTTCTTGTGAAGACGGACGGATTCTGCTACATAGATTTTCTTTGAAAAGCACAGGCAGAAAGACGGGCGTCTTTCTTCAAATCCGGCCGGATTCTCCATGACGGGCGTTTTTCCTCTTTGGACGCTCGGATTCAACCCCAGTCCAAAAATCTTCAAATTTTCAGCGTAGCTGGACAGACGGTTTCTCCTCAGAACGCCCGGATTGCGGCAAGACGGTCGGATTCCAGGGAATCCGCACGGACTCAGGCTGCGAGTTTTGACTTCTCCTCCTCTCCTAGATGCGTCCCCACACTTGAGAATTCGTTCCTTCCTTCATTCAAAATTCATTAGTAACCCTCCCTTACATACGCTCATGAAAAGAGTTCATGCTATTTATTAAAACAAATGCAATAAATACAAGTTAGAGGGTTAGTATATTTACAAGTGGTGGTTTAGGGAGGACTCCACCAAACTCTCCCTTAGATGGTCCTTTCAAGGGGGAGGAGGCCCGAGGTAGGTAGCCTCGACCTCTCCAACAAACGCTCCTTCATAGTATGGCTTCAACCTTTTACCATTTACCTTGAACTTGCTTCCATCTTCCGCCTTGAGTTCGAAATCTCCATATTTTCCAACTTCGATTATCACATAGGGACCCATCCATCTAGAGTTCAATTTTCCCGGAAAAAGTCGGTAGCGGGAATTGAATAGAAGGACTTTGTCTCCCTTGTGCAAGGCCTTTTGTCTAATTCTCTTATCATGAAGAAATTTTGTTCTTTCTTTGTAGATCTTTGCATTCTCATATGATTGTAGTCGGAATTCCTCCAACTCTTGGATTTGAATCATCCTCCTTTGAGCGCTCAATTTGAGATCAAGATTAAGTGCTCGGATTGCCCAATAAGCTTTGTACTCCAGTTCGATTGGCAAATGACATGCTTTTCCATAGACAAGCTTGTAGGGGGAGGCTCCTATGGGAGTCGTATAGGCCGTCCTATAAGCCCAAAGAGCATCATCAAGCTTTGTGCTCCAATCTTTCCGAGTCTTGTTCACAACTTTTTCAAGGATTTGCTTGATCTCTCTATTTGAAATGTCCACTTGACCGCTTGTTTGAGGATGATATCCCAAGCCGGTTCTATGTTGAACACCATATTTGGTCAAAAGGGATGCAAGCTTCTTCTCATGGAAATGCGTTCCTCCATCACTAATGATCGCTCTAGGAACCCCAAATCTTGGGAAAATTATCTTCTTGAAAAGCTTGGTGACCGTTTTTGCATCATCATTTGGGGTGGCGATTGCCTCCACCCACTTTGAGACGTAATCTACGGCCACAAGGATGTACTTATTCCCATTGGATGTCACAAAGGGCCCTTGGTAGTCGATTCCCCAAACATCGAAGATCTCCACCTCTAGAATGCCCCTTTGTGGCATTTCGTTCCTCCAAGATATATTCCCCGTTCTTTGACAAGCATCGCAATGAATGATGAATTCTCTTGTATCTTGAAACATTGTAGGCCAATAGAAGCCCGATTGGAGAATTTTTGCAACGGTTCTCCTTGCTCCATGGTGCCCACCATAGGGTGATGAATGACATCCTTCCAAGATTCCTTGGATTTCCCATTGAGGGATGCATCTCCGGTAGAGCCCATCACTACACTCCTTGTAGAGGTTTGGATCATCCCAAAAGTACCTCTTCACTTCGAATAGGAATCTCTTCCTTTGGTTGTGGTTCAAATTTTGAGGGAGCACTTTTCCAACAATGTAGTTAGCATAATCGGCAAACCATGGGGTGATGTGTCTTTCAAGTTGTGTTTGAATAGCCATCAAAATATCGTCGGGAAATGAGTCATTGATCGGGGTTTCTCCATTTTCATCATGAAACCGGATCCTTGACAAGTGATCCGCCACTACATTCTCGGCTCCTTTCTTGTCTCTTATTTCCAAGTCAAATTCTTGAAGAAGCAAAATCCATCTCAACAATCTTGGTTTTGCCTCCTTCTTTATCAAGAGATGTCGGAGAGCATGGTGATCCGAAAATACAATCACCTTGGATCCAAGCAAGTAGGAACGGAATTTATCCAAAGCATAAACAATGGCAAGAAGCTTCTTTTCGGTTGTATCATAATTCACTTGGGAGGGGTCGAGGGTCTTGCTTATATAATAGTTGGCGTGAAGAGCTCTCCCTACCCGTTGGCCAAGAACCGCTCCAACGGCGTAGTTGCTAGCGTCACACATAATCTCGAAAGGTAACTCCCAATTCGGGGGTTGAATGATTGGTGCCGAGATTAATGCTTCTTTGATTCTATTAAAAGCTTCAACACACTCGTCAGTAAATTGGAGGGGTTTTGCTATTTTTGAAAAATCTTTTATGAAACGACGATAAAAACCCGCGTGACCGAGAAAACTTCTCACCCTTCTAACATTCACGGGAGGTGGGAGTTTCTCTATCACCTCAACTTTAGCTTTATCGACCTCGATGCCCTTTTCCGAAATCAAATGGCCTAAGACAATTCCTTCATTGCCATGAAGTGACACTTTTCCCAATTTAAAACAAGGCTAACATCTTCACACTTTTGCAACACAAGAGAAAGATTATGCAAACATGAGTCAAAGTCCTTTCCGTAAACACTAAAATCATCCATAAAAACTTCCATTATGGTCTCTAAGTAATCGGAGAAGACACTCATCATGCATCTTTGGAAAGTGGCGGGGGCATTACATAATCCAAAAGGCATCCTCCTATATGCAAAAGTGCCATAAGGTCATGTGAAGGTGGTCTTATGTTAGTCATCCGGGTGTATAGGGATTTGGAAGAATCCCGAATACCCGTCAAGGTAACAAAAGAATTTGTTGGAGGCTAACCTCTCAAGCATTTGGTCAATGAATGGTAAGGGGAAGTGATCTTTTCTTGTTGCGGAGTTTAATTTCCGATAGTCAATGCACATACGCCAACCGGTGATCATTCTTGTGGGTATTAATTCATTCTTTTCATTTGTCACTACCGTAGTACCTCCTTTCTTAGGTACCACTTGGACGGGGCTAACCCACAAAGAATCCGATATGGGATATATGATTCCCGCATCAAGTAATTTCATGACTTCTCCTTTGACAACTTCTTGCATGTGGGGGTTCAATCTTCTTTGGGGTTGAATGGTAGGTCTATGGTCTTCCTCTAGATGAATTCTATGCATGCAAAAGTTGGGACTTATCCCCTTAAGGTCATCTAGACTATAACCTATAGCCTTCTCATGTTGTTTCAACACATCAAGCAACTTTCCCAATTGGTCATCATCAAGTCTATCATTTACAATCACGGGTTTGGTCTTTGATTCATCAAGGTAAGCATATTTCAAATTTGGGGGAAGGGGTTTCAAAGTAAGAGTTTGTACCTTCCTTTCCTCCTTTGGAGTTTCATTGAGAATTTGCTCCATCTTTATTAGACATTCCATTCTCATAGCATACTCAACTTCACTTTCATCAACCTCATCATATTCAAATCCCATGATGGGTTCCTCTTGCTCTTGAGCTTGTAAAATATCCTCTAGGATGGATTGCTCATCCTCTATGGGTTGGCATCCACTAGAATATTATGCACTAATTCGGATTGTGCATGAGTAAGTTCCTTGTTAGCTAGAGCGGCCTCAAAGAGATCTACCTCCAACTCCCAATACATGCTCTTAGCCTCACTTGCTTCCAAGGCTTCCAATGCTTGCATGGGATCCTTGAAGTAAGGTATACTCAAGTGGTCCTCTAGAAAACAATCTATGAAATCCATCTCGCAAAATATCAAACAACTTGAAAACGATTAGAGCAAACCTTGAGGAGTTTTACTTCCCCAAGGCGAAAAAAGACACAACTAATAACAATAAAAAGAAATCTAAATCAAGTAAACACCGTCCCCGGCAACGGCGCCATTTTTGATCGGTCCGTTTCGTGTTCACAATTAAAGATGTGGTCGTTGGGTCGCGGTCGAATCAAAACACAATTTATAACTTCACAAACAACTCTACAATTAGTAAAGAGGCAAGTAAAGGTCGGATCCCAAGGGACGGTTATTGAAATGAGATTTCTATTGTAACTAGTGGTGTCTAAGGGGTGTCACAAATTGGGTTGATGTAGAAGGTCACTAAACTAAAATAGCAATGAAAATAAACAAGCAAGATGAATTAAAAGGGTGTAAACAATTGATTAAAAGCACTAGGGTGTCATGGGATCATAGGGGAATCATGGGAATTGATCATACAAACATGTTCTCAAATTATAAGCAAGCAATTATTGTTGTGATGGATTGAGTTGGGTTATATCTTACAATCCTAGGAAAGTTTGGGTCCCGGAGCCGAATCGATTAGATTGGACAACACCTACAAGTCGACTTAATCTTCCCTACTCAACAACATGCATGGTCTAATGAGACTCGAGTTGGGTTATGTCTTACAAGTCTCATTGAAAAGATAGAAGATGATAGTAAATGCAAGGATTCATAGGCTTAGCATTTCATCAAATATAACATGTGCATGAGTTGAGATCAAAACAAGCAAGCAAATAAAACATGAAAGCATATTAATTTAAGCATGAATCATTCCCCATGTTGGTTTCCTCTAATCACCCATTAACCCTAGCTAAGAGACTACTCACTCATTATCATGTTGATCATGCTAGCAAGGTTGTCAATCATACCAACAATATGAAATATGATGAATAAATGAAAGTAATTAACAATAATTAAAAAGGGATTAAGAGAATTATACCTACTAATGATTCCAATAATAAAGCAAAGATAAAAGAAGTACTTGAATGCTTGATTGAGAGGTTGTCAATCTCCCAACAATAACCCAAATAATATTCAATTACCCAAAATAAAGGATGAACAAAAGAGAGATTAAGGAAATAAAACTTGTATTAGAACTTGATTAATTGTTGATTACAATACTAAAGAGAGATTTGATTGATATTAACTACTCTAATTATTGATAAGAAGAACATGCTCTCCTAATTAGACTAATGGGGTATTTATAGTGGAAATTAGGGAGGATGCATTAGGGTTAACTAAGGGCTAAACTAGTAATTACACTTTTTAGATTGAGCAAGGAGGACCCGGTATTTTTCGAAGGAAGGGCTTCTTTCTTTGTACCTTGGAGAAGAGGAAATCGTGTTGTGCTGGAATCCGGGCGGAATAAGGTCGGGACGGGCGGAATCTGGCGTTGGAATCCGAGCGGATTCAAGGGAATCCGGTCGGATTGTGGAGGTGGAATCCGAGCGGAATGGTGCAAAGCCGCACGGATTCTTCACCAAGGGACGGACGGATTGGTGACAATCCGCACGGATTGTCACTCAGCAGCACATCTTCTTCTTTTCTTCCCTTTTCTTCATAAATTCCTTGGGGATTTCCTTGGAGACTCAAGGATCCTTTCTCAACATTGCTCTTCTACTATGATATGTACAAAGGCCTTCTAATCTTGTCTCTCCTTGATGCTTGGTCATTGAATTCGATCAATTTAGTCTCGTTTTGCCATGAAAATGCAAGATTCTTACTCCTTTCCTACCAAGGGATCAAAATCTCAAAGAATATGCAAAACAAAGAACTAAAGATAAGAAATGACCCAAATATTCACTAAAAAGCATGGGAACAAGGCTAATTCGGGGGCTAAATATGCGCTAATTATGGTCACATCACATGGCACCCATGGCTGTTTCAGTTACTGTGAGATATAAACCAAGAGGTTGATCTCGTTGAGGTGGCATGAGCACCGGTGGTTTAGCCAATATTTCTTTGATTCGGTCGAATGTCTTTTGACAATCATCATCCCACATGGTGTGGTCTGTTTTCTTGAGCTTCTTGAGGAGTTTTACTTCCCCAAGGCGAAAAAAGACACAACTAATAACAATAAAAAGAAATCTAAATCAAGTAAACACCGTCCCCGGCAACGGCGCCATTTTTGATCGGTCCGTTTCGTGTTCACAATTAAAGATGTGGTCGTTGGGTCGCGGTCGAATCAAAACACAATTTATAACTTCACAAACAACTCTACAATTAGTAAAGAGGCAAGTAAAGGTCGGATCCCAAGGGACGGTTATTGAAATGAGATTTCTATTGTAACTAGTGGTGTCTAAGGGGTGTCACAAATTGGGTTGATGTAGAAGGTCACTAAACTAAAATAGCAATGAAAATAAACAAGCAAGATGAATTAAAAGGGTGTAAACAATTGATTAAAAGCACTAGGGTGTCATGGGATCATAGGGGAATCATGGGAATTGATCATACAAACATGTTCTCAAATTATAAGCAAGCAATTATTGTTGTGATGGATTGAGTTGGGTTATATCTTACAATCCTAGGAAAGTTTGGGTCCCGGAGCCGAATCGATTAGATTGGACAACACCTACAAGTCGACTTAATCTTCCCTACTCAACAACATGCATGGTCTAATGAGACTCGAGTTGGGTTATGTCTTACAAGTCTCATTGAAAAGATAGAAGATGATAGTAAATGCAAGGATTCATAGGCTTAGCATTTCATCAAATATAACATGTGCATGAGTTGAGATCAAAACAAGCAAGCAAATAAAACATGAAAGCATATTAATTTAAGCATGAATCATTCCCCATGTCGGTTTCCTCTAATCACCCATTAACCCTAGCTAAGAGACTACTCACTCATTATCATGTTGATCATGCTAGCAAGGTTGTCAATCATACCAACAATATGAAACATGATGAATAAATGAAAGTAATTAACAATAATTAAAAAGGGATTAAGAGAATTATACCTACTAATGATTCCAATAATAAAGCAAAGATAAAAGAAGTACTTGAATGCTTGATTGAGAGGTTGTCAATCTCCCAACAATAACCCAAATAATATTCAATTACCCAAAATAAAGGATGAACAAAAGAGAGATTAAGGAAATAAAACTTGTATTAGAACTTGATTAATTGTTGATTACAATACTAAAGAGAGATTTGATTGATATTAACTACTCTAATTATTGATAAGAAGAACATGCTCTCTTAATTAGACTAATGGGGTATTTATAGTGGAAATTAGGGAGGATGCATTAGGGTTAACTAAGGGCTAAACTAGTAATTACACTTTTTAGATTGAGCAAGGAGGACCCGATATTTTTCGAAGGAAGGGCTTCTTTCTTTGTAGCTTGGAGAAGAGGAAATCGTGTTGTGCTGGAATCCGGGCGGAATAAGGTCGGGACGGGCGGAATCTGGCGTTGGAATCCGAGCGGATTCAAGGGAATCCGGTCGGATTGTGGAGGTGGAATCCGAGCGGAATGGTGCAAAGCCGCACGGATTCTTCAGCTGCGGGACGGACGGATTGGTGACAATCCGCACGGATTGTCACTCAGCAGCACATCTTCTTCTTTTCTTCCCTTTTCTTCATAAATTCCTTGGGGATTTCCTTGGGGACTCAAGGATCCTTTCTCAACATTGCTCTTCTACTATGATATGTACAAAGGCCTTCTAATCTTGTCTCTCCTTGATGCTTGGTCATTGAATTCGATCAATTTAGTCTCGTTTTGCCATGAAAATGCAAGATTCTTACTCCTTTCCTACCAAGGGATCAAAATCTCAAAGAATATGCAAAACAAAGAACTAAAGATAAGAAATGACCCAAATATTCACTAAAAAGCATGGGAACAAGGCTAATTCGGGGGCTAAATATGCGCTAATTATGGTCACATCACATGGCACCCATGGTTGTTTCAGTTACTGTGAGATATAAACCAAGAGGTTGATCTCGTTGAGGTGGCATGAGCACCGGTGGTTTAGCCAATATTTCTTTGATTCGGTCGAATGTCTTTTGACAATCATCATCCCACATGGTGTGGTCTGTTTTCTTGAGCTTCTTGAAGATAGGCTCGCAAATCATGGTGAGTTTCGATATGAATCGACTTATATATTGCACTTTTTCCAGGAATCCTCTGACTTCTTTTTCTGTTTGAGGTTGTGGCATTTCGAACAGAGCCTTGATCTTGGAAGGGTCTATTTCTATACCTCGTTGGCTAACGACGTATCCCAGGAGTTTGTCAGATGTTACTCCGAATGTGCATTTCTGAGGATTGAGCCTCATGTTGTATTTTCGTAGCCTTGCGAAAAATTTGCGAAGGTTCGCAATATGCCCATCTCTATCCTTGGATTTGACAATCATGTCGTCTATGTATACCTCAACTTCTTTGTGTATCATGTCATGTAAGAGTGTAGTTGCGGTGCGTTGATATGTAGCTCCGGCGTTGATCAATCCAAACGGCATGACCGTATAGCAATAGGTTCCCCATTGAGTGACAAAGGCGGTCTTATGCATGTCTTCTATGGCCATCTTGATTTGGTTATAACCCGCATACCCATCCATGAAGGATAGTAATGCGTGGTCTGCAGTATTGTCCACCAATATGTCGATGTGTGGTAGAGGAAAGTCATCTTTAGGACTGGCTTTGTTTAAGTCCCTAAAATCAACACAAACACGGATTCTCCCATACTTTTTGGGTACAGGTACTATGTTGGCTACCCAGTCAGAATACTCGGAAACTTTGATGAACCCGGCTTTGAATTGCTTATCAACTTCTTCCTTAATCTTGAGAGCCCATTCCGTTCTCATTCGTCGAAGCTTCTGTTTTACAGGTTTGAAACCTGGCTTAATCGGGATTCTATGTTCGGCGATATCCCTATCAATCCCTGGCATGTCTTTGTAGGACCAAGCTAAAACGTTTTTGAACTCGTTTAGGAGATATATGAAATCGGCCCTTTCGGTAGAGCTCAAGGTAGTCCCTATCCTAAGTACTTGGGGTTCTAGTTCGGTTCCTACGTTGATGGGTTCGGTGTCCTCTATTACTGGTCCCCCTTCCCCTTCCTGTAGTATTTCTTTGGCTACGTAGGGAGGTATTTCGATTGAGTCTGGGTCTTGGTCATCCTCGGTATCATCGTAAATGCACTGCACTCAAGATAACACAAAGAGTAAGCAGAACCTGATTTATTCATATTAAAGTTTGAGTAAAGTTGAAACAAAGAAGCCATCTGATCCATGGTCTGTGGCGGCAAAGGGACAGTGGTTGGGGCATTTCCCAAACTACTGTGACTACTCGAGGCTAAGCTAGGAGAAACAAAGGGAGTGGGGATGACGACGGGAGGAGACTCTCTAATGACTTCTCTAGACTCCGACTTTGACTCTGACTCCGACTCTGACTCAAACTCATCGTCTTTTGGTTCTCATTTGAACATCTCTCCTTCTCCAGTGGTGAGCTTGAAGAGTCTTCCTTGATTGTTGGTCCACTTGATTGATTTTCTCCATCCTTTCTGCTGACTTGCGTTGGTTTCTGTGATTAACGCGATGGGGTTGAAATGATCGTCTTGAAGTATCATGGTAATGATCTCATCCTGCGCGGCCCTAACAAATCGATCTTCTCCGAACAATAGACTAACAGCTTGTTCGTCTAAGCAAGGTGCTTGACGGGTTTTGACGGTAGGAACCGTTTCTGGAGGGATGAAGTAGCAATCGTGAAAGATCTCGATTCCGGCTAGCTTCCTCTCGAGATAATGCCAAGGCTCGGGAAATCCGTGAAAGAGTTCTAGACTTCCTTCTTCAACAAAGTACCCATTTAGGGTAGGCAGATAGGGTCGCATTTGGACTCCTACATGCTTACGGTTTTGAACTTGAGCGAGCATTTCGAGAACCTCTTCTTTAGTGGGTTTGTACCCTAGTCCAAGTGGTATCCTCTTTGAGTTGCCTTTCGTGTATGGTGCGAAGGTGTTTCTTCTTGTAGGGTTCAAAGGCATTCTAGGGAAGTATCCCTAGGTTTTGAGTATGTGGTTGACCACCAAGTTGGAGTAGGGATCATAGTATAAGGGTGCCAATTCGCTTTCTATGACACTTATGCTTTGGAAACCCTCAAGTTCATATACTGGATCTGCAAGGACTTGATTGTTCGACTGCTTTTCGATTATTGCCTTGATGGGTGACGAAGTGATTGTCACTACTTTGCCATTTAGTGGGATTTTGATCTTTTGATGAAGGTTGGATGTTACCTCTTTGGAAGCGTGAATCCAAGGTCTTCCTAGAAGTATGTTGAAGGAAGCTTCGATGTCCACTATTTGGAAGTTAACCTTTCGCTCAATTGGCCATGTGGCTATGGTTAGGTTAACAAGTCCTACCACCTTTCGTCGTGTACCATCATATGCACGCACACCTTGATTGGTAGGGGTCCATTCCGACTCTTTCATGCCTAATTTGACCGCGGAGCCATCATCTACCAAGGTCATTGGCACGTTCTTCTTTAGACAAATTACAGTGATGTAAAGAGCTAAATTGTGACTAGCGCCAAAAGGTGGCAAATCTTCGTCTGAGAAAGTAATAGGATTACTTAGCTTTAGTGATTCTTGGAAGACCAAGTTGACTACATCTTCTGGTGTCGAGTTATATGCTACATTTAGTTTGGCCAAAGCTTGCTGTAAAGCTTGGCGATGTGGGAATGAGCTCGCTATTAATTGCCAGACTGAAAGATCAGCCTTTGTCTTCTGTAATTGCTTGAGCAAATGGTCGGTGGAGTTATCTTCGTTGTCATTTGGTGTGACAACGTTGGTTGGACCATTTTGAGTAGTGCTTTGATATGGATGTCCCGAACGAGTTAGGTGGTCCACATCTTGGTCTTCACCATTTTGGACTATTTCTTTGACTAGGGAATTCTCAATGAGATACTCGTCCTCATCATCGTCGGCCCAAACTCCATTGATTGTAGCTAGTTTCCTCATTCTCATGATTTCATTTTCTAGTCGTATGATTTGGTCGACTAGTTTATCAACCACGGCGACTATTTCTTGCATAGTAGCGTTTTGAGAGAAGATTAGTGGCATATGCTCCTTGGGTGTTGCGTTGGGATCACGTAAAGTTGTCACCACATTTTCTAATTCCCAAACTTGCCTATCTACACTCCTTGCCCATGTGATGAAGTCGGAAATGGTAGGGGAGATAGTAGAGTAGAACCCTTCATTTTCGATTGCATGGATTTCGTCTTCAATTGGAGAAATGAGGTGTGAACAATCTAAGGTAGATTCGTCACTTGTAATAACTAGAACTCCAAGAGGATTCTGAGTGTTGTTGGGTTTACCTCCCGGCGGTATTGGTAGTCGACCATCTTCAATCATGTCTTGAAGCACATTTTTCAACTTGTAGCATTTTTCTTTGTCGTGCCCCTTGTCCCTATGGTATTCACAGTACGAGTTCTCGTCCCAGAATTTGGATTTCCTTTCGGGTTCGGGAGTAGGTCCAATGGGTTGAAGTTTTCCTTTCTTCATTAACCTCTTTAGAGCGTTGGAGTAAGTGTCCCCAAGATTTGTGAATTTCCTTGGTGAGGTATTCTTCTTGGATGGCTCGAGAAGGTTAACTTCATCGGTCTTGCTAGTGGAGCTGTATGAACGACTTGTTGAGCCTTGATATCCTCGACCTACCGTTTTGGACAAGAGCCCTTTACGGATGTCATCTTCAATCCTTGTCCCTAGTACGGTTAAGTCCTTGAAGGTTTTAATGTTTTGGTATCTCAAATGGTTGGCATAAATGGGTTTGAGATTATCCACAAACTTCTCCACAAGGGTAGCCTCATCCGGGCGTTCAACTAGTTGGGTACTAGTCTTCCTCCAACTACTTAGGAAGTCTGTGAATCCTTCTTTATCATTTTGGGTAAGAACCTCTAGAGTGCGCATGTTAACTTGGATCTCGGCATTATCCGCATATTGCTTAGCAAACTCGATTGTGGCATCTTCCCAAGTAGCGACCTTCTTGTGTTCTAAGGAATAGAACCATTGCTTCGGAATGGTGTCAAGAGATGAAGGAAAGATCCTTAAGAACATCTCGGGTTTGATGCCTTTGATAGACATGTAATCCTTGAAGGCACGGATGTGGTTCAAAGGGTTCTCGTGCCCCTTGAATTTAGGGATATCCGTCATATTGAAGTTGGTTGGCAATTTGGAATTGACGGCCTCATACTTGCGGTTATTCTCCCTATAAATATCATCCCCTTTAAGGTACATCAATTGCTCCTCTAAGTATTGGAGTCTTTTCTCGGCTACGGTTAGTCCCATTGGAGGATTTTCGTCTATGGATTCATCCGCGGAGTCACCTATTACTTCACTTTCATGAGGAGGCAACCTCCCCTCTACGACATAGATCCGGCCCTCGATGGTCTCAAGGCGATCATGGACTTGGTCTTGGGTAACTTGGATTTGGGCTAGCGCGGCTAGGATTCGATCATTACCATCTTGAAGTTGGTGGAGGTTTGTTTCGCTGGATCCAGGCATCTTGAAAACTGGATAAGAGACCGATGACGAATCAAAACACGATCGACCAATCTAACACACTTGCTAAAAGAAGAAATGTTTTGACTCGTAAAGTGGGTGTGTGCCACTTGTGTTGAGTGAGCTTTGAAGAAAGGACATGAATTTTGAAAATGTGTATCCTAGTCTACTATAGTGTAGTTGTAGGAGTAGACTCGAAGTGAGGTTTTGAAATGGGCTTGTGACCCGGATTTTGACTCGACAAATGGACAGAGTTTCAACTGGGTTTTGCGCTAATCAAATGGCCTTTTTCGAAATTTTGATTAAAAAAAGGATTTTGATTTCTTTACAAAAATCGTCATGGTTTTGTTTAGAAATGGTGATCACGTAAGGTACAAACATACAAGCATTATAACGGGATGCTGAGTGCATTTAAAAGGGTTTTGGTTTAAAGGGTGGGTTGCCATACCGAACCATCAAACCCGAAGTCTGTGGAGAGGCTCGTACCAAACAAGAGTAAGGCCGATTCCTAGTCCATTTCCTCAAGTAGTGAAGGCCCTTGATACAAACAAGAGTAAGCATCATGGTATGGATGACGTCAATCGCTATCCATCCTTAGGCCCAAATAAGAATTAGGACCGTTTAGACGGGACGATTGGTCGAATGGGTTGGGTTGGGCCTAGGAAGGCCGAATAAAACGGTCTAGGAAGACCGAGTTATGAAAACCGACAATTGTCTTGAACAAACTATTCCCTAACCTTGTTCAAGTTTCACCCTTGGCTACACGTAAGTGTATTATCCCCAGCGGAGTCGCCAAACTGTGGACAGTGGGGGGCCCACGGGGGCGCTTGGGAGGAAGAGAACAAGCGTTTGCATTTTTGTTGGAGTCGCCACCAATTTTTATGGGAAATTGGAACCGTTCGAATACCTCGTGCCATGTCAAGACACAAAGTAGTGACATGAACACTAAGCAATCGTTACCCTTAGCATTCTATGTCTAGAATGACTCTCGTGGATGCCAATGAACACGGATGTTCACAGAGATCTGGAGTAAGGGGTGAGGGTACATATTAGGAAGCTCTTTTGATCGAACACCTAATCCCGCCCGCCTCGATAGCGGCCTCTACTAATGCTTAGGGACATCATTCGTACTCGATATATTGTCGATTATATGCATGCAATGCAACATCCAAGTTTTAATCCTAACATGTGAAAATTAGGCTAAGTCGGTTGACATGTAATTAGCAAACAATTGGGTCGAAGTAGGAATTTAATGCTCAATTACATGTGAAAACATACAAATGATACAAAATTCAATGATAAATACAATAGGAAAATTACGATAATGAAAATTACAATGATTACAATGGATTAGGCGATTTATGTCGAAAATACCTTTTAAATGGATAATTTGGAAAAGAATAAAAGAAAGAATTAACAAACAAATCAGAAGGTGATAATACGGATAATAGTCAATTATACGTAAGCTAATTAAACTAGGTCAAGCAACAACGGAGTTCAGAGACAGAACTCATCCTGGAACAGGCGCAGCAGAACTGCGTCCTCTGGAAGAGGCGCAGCAGTTGCTGCGTCTGTTCCAAGGGTGAGTTCTGGATGTGATGCCGGAACTGCAAATCGTTAATGTTAATTGGGTTAATTTAATGATTGATTAATATATCTACTGGATGGAAGTGATTAATAGGTTATTTACATGTGATTGATGGTCATAAAAGCAATAAAACATGGATGAGACGGATTTAAACGAATTATTTACATGAATGAATGATTGATTAGTGACATGGGTGAATGAAATAAACTAAACATGATGGATTGATGACAAAATAATGACGAACATGCGATGAATATGACAAAACACAGGTGAAAATATATCAAAGGATCGAATTCCAGAAACTCAATATGAACAAATTGAATTTCTACAACCCGGATTGAATTTAATGACGAAAACCCGCAAATATGAGATTATAAGGGATTTAAGTCGAATTTTAATGACGAATTAAACATGTGAATGATAAATAAATAATATACATGTGAGATTAATATGTTGTATCGAAGAATTAATAAAAACAAACGAAAACGAATAAAGAAGACAATTACGAGAGGATTTAAGGAAGAAGAAAGGAAGCGAATCTGCGGCAGCCTCACGAAGAGGCGCAGCGAGAATCGCGCTCCTTCAAGAGGCGCAGCGATTCTTTGCGTCCTTTCTCGACGGTTTATCTTCTGGAAATCCGTAAAAAGAGGTTTTAAAGCACTGTTTTAGAAATCGGTTTTAAGAGGTATTTTCGACATAAACCTACAATTGATACAAAAAAAGGTAAATAACAATAAATAAAGAGAGATTTACACCCTCAGACTTACATGTTTGACGAAACGAGAAGAACTAAGAAATCGATTAGTGATGCTCGACGCAAATGTAAAGAAAGTGCCATCGTAAGAGGAAAACGAATAGATTAATTAAGCTGATTGATTGTGGAGTTGGTCAAATTGGTCGGTCATGCAAACGAGGCTGGTACTCAGAAATATCCGAGCTTACGTGGTCAAATGTTCAAGCACGTAGACGCCAAAAAGTAAGAACAAAGGTCTAGAATGCAAAGGGAGAATAGAAGGGCAGACACTCGCGTGAGAAATATGAGGAGCGAAGGCTCCTATTTATACTAATCACGTAAAGGAATTAGGGTTTCGGAGAGTCTTTGGAAGTGAATCTCGGAAAGATATGAAAGGGATACCAAAATTACGCAGAAAAGGACCTGGGAAGAGGCGCAGCAGCCACTGCGTCTCTTGGAAGAGGCGCAGCGCCTGCTGCGTCTTTTCCCAAGTGGTTTCCTCCCGCAGAAGAAAGATTTCTGTGTTTAAGTTATGGTAGGACGGAATATTTTGGTTTTCCTTAATATTTTATGTGAATATTACGGGAAATTGTTTACCAAAGGATAAAGATTGTGAAATATTTATAAAATATGGAATAGAAATATCCGGAACATTCCAGAACATTCTGACTCGGGATTTAACGGTTATCAGAAAATGAAGACGGTTTTAGGCCCGGACTCCAAATGTACTCTAATTACTGTCAAAACGACCGTATCGGCACGTAGATGACAACTAAGAGGTAGACATTAGTGTTTGAGCAATCACTTGACGATAAACTTGCGAACTGTCACAAATCGTTCCGCGTAGCAAACATGCGGCCCAATCATCACCGGGTGGTTTGCGAGAGGTGCAGAGATGAGGTATCTACAATCTTGTATCAGTATTTACATATATGATAAATGTATTTATCGTTTTGAGTTTTCATAACTCTATTTTTTTTAAATACTTTGTTTGGAAGAGAGTTGTGAGAGAAGGAGGTGAGAATGCATGTAAAAATGAATGTGGAGAAGTGTCAAAATGAGAACAAAATTATCATCATAAAAGGGGAAGGGGGCCGGGTAAGGTGATGGCAAAATGCCAAACCAAGGCATCTCCTTTTAATTTTACTCTTCTCCAAATAGTAGGCTTATAAGGCTATGTAGTGTAGGCATGATTATATGCATTTTATCTCATAAAATCATTCACCCACTAACACCTTCCACCCTTCATTTTCTCGGTCACTTGAATAAAATGGACCTCCATTTAAATTTGTCAATTTGTCACTTGTCACAAAATATGTCACATGTAGTATGTAACATGTTATTAATTAATTTACTATGTATTTATCAAATAAATATCACTATATCCATTAATTAAATTACATATAACAAATTGTCTAGTGATTCTTGATCACATAAATAAAATGGGTCACATAATTATCATTCACAACATATTGTATTTATAATTAACTATTGATTTTTATCTCAATTGTTTCTTAAACAATAATCAATTAATCTTATTTAATCAAATTACAATAAGATATAAATATTCTCTCTCACAAATGAATTGTTCAATTTTAAGGAATTGATTAACTTGTATCGTCATACAATTAATCAATTTGTCTATTAAGGGAATTGTCCTATAGGTGTCTCCTTAAGGGATCAACTGATCACCACCGTCAAACGACAGTAATGTCAAACTCTAGTTAGTCAATCATTACTGATTAATGTTGATCAGTTGACTATATAAATGAATCATGCCTTACGTATTCTTATTATGAGATTTAATTATGATTTTAAATCATGTGATCGCACTATTGTTGAGGACACATACTCCAACAATCTCCCACTTGTCCGAGACAAGTGTGCGTCACCAATTCTCTTATCCTATTACAATCTCCCACTCAATGCAAGGTGTCTTGCAGGCCGTACTTGCATTTGATCATATCTTGAGTTGTTTTCTCGATCTGGAGAGCAACTGTCTAACCAGAATTATCTACCGTAGATACCTTCCGGGCGTGGCCACGCATTTTCAGTTTACTACTCCTCGAGTGGCCCTGAGATTTCAAACAACCCTGACAAGGGGGTGGACAATTCTATCACGCTATTCCCTTCGTATAGCCATAGTTCATCATAACCCAAAATATACTCATTTGACTTCAGTTACGACAGTCGTAGAGTATAAATAGAAGCCAATCAGAAATTTTTGCCAACTTGGGCGAATAGTCTCTAGTCAAAAGAATTGACTCATAAGAATACTATAGTAGCTGTTGCCACGACCAGGCTTTATGAATTACCAGAACTTTATAAGCGGTCACTGCCCGACAGAGTGTCCCATACAGTCTGTCTATGTGATCGACTAGTCATCCTATATGACTCTATGGCACTTGAACTTGCCATCAATCGCATCACACTCTAGTCACTTCGAGACGTTACCTCCTATAAGTAACCAGGGGTGAATACTATGTTAATCCAGTTCACTTCAAAGGGATTCAATATTGTCTCAACAACCCCTTTGGATATAACAAAGTAATAGATGAGTTTAATGAAACTCAAACGATAAATGCGATTATCATATATGAATAGTCAATACCCTATTACTACTTCACATCTTATAATCTATAGTGTACATTTTACACTAGTCAAAATGCAATAAAATCTTGGTAAGTTGATATACCATGTATCCATTCATTCCAACTTTATGAATTGTTATTTCCTTCTATTCAATGTCATTTCTAATGACATGAATTTGTCTAAGTAGATGTCTAGTCTTCTTACTAGACTTGGGCTCTTATACTTGGAAGATGCTCCCACTGTTATCATATAACTTCTGATAAAGTCAATGATAGAGGAATCTACTCCTAGTTCCTTTGTTGACCATCTTATCACAATGTACTTAGATTCTGTTATTAGAACTTGCAATGGTTGAAACTAAAACATTTCTCTAGTCTCTTACTCCTAAGTCAATAAAATCAACCTAAGATTTCGATAAATCCTTATAGGTTTGGAAACTAAAGTTCGTGTAACCCTTCAACACACAACTTAGTATATCATCCATATATAAGAACGAATCCTTAATTCTCATCAAGAATCTTGAAGGGTGTTCTTTAAGGCTTTCACAAGACCATCATTGGAATTAACTTGTTATTGACTTATTATGCTCCAAGCATATGATTCATCAAGGCGTGTGCATTTAATGGCATGCATGATCGTTCTAATGGTGGAAACATTAGCATTCGATTTCATGTGATCAACAACTTAGGTTCAGTGAATGACTATGACTCTCTCATAGTAATTTCACTTTCATCAATATGAACAACCTACTCAACCTTGTTGATGTTAAACAGATATGAAAGAACTTATCATCATAAGGCTCTCGACTCTATGCCAATATACTCTCAAATTTAACACATAGATTCAGAAATATATTATGCATCACACCCTTTCCTAGTCTCCCAATCACTCTTTCACCGAAGAGAGAATTGGTACATTATTCTCAATAAGTAATATGTTATCAACATATAAGACATGGCAAAATAATTCTGGCTCCAACTTAACTTCATGTATAAAAATGATTCTTCAACAATATGAATGAAACCATTCTCAATTATCACATGAACGAAAAGTATGATAATTACTATCCTTTGATGCTTGCTTAAGACCATTCTAGGATCGCTTAAGTAAGCTTTGCATAATTTTTTAGGATTCTTAGATCTTTATCTGAGGTTTTCTGTTCCGTACACATCCTTCTCTAAATTCCCATTTTAGAAAAGCGAATTTATTTAATATCATTTGCCATTCTTCATCAAAATAAAATGTGGCAATTCCTAACATGATTTATCTTAATCAACATCTTCATGTCAATCTATGCATTTAAGTACTCTAAAGCTCTATTTACTTTAAAGAGACCATCGCCTTAAAGTAAATCTACTCTTGAGTTTGTAATGCAATGGCTATTATGAAACAAAGTTGATTTGAGACTGCTTGCAATTGATCATTCAATAGGTCATAATTCCATTACTTTCGAAAAGTAATATATTAACAATAAGATATTTGTACTTTACTCCCACTCTATCTCAATAGATTATAGTTCTATTACTTTCAAAAAGTAACACATTAACTATAAGACATGTTTGTGACGATCTACTCCTACTCTATCTCTTAGAAATACTTCTATCTTCTTAAGAGATAGCTTTATGAGTCACAAACATATATGGTGAAGTAATACAAATTCGTCTAGACTAACATGTTACCTTATAAATTGACCAGCTCTATTATGGCAGTTTGATTCATGTAATATGCGAGTCTGATTCATGTCATTTGTTAAATAGACTTGCTATTTTAGGTATCTCCAGGTTGACCCTCCAGATTAAAATAAAAATCTCAAAAAGTGAGTTCGACAACTCAACCCGACTCATATTATTTTGATCTTGTGGGTAGTGACTCAAGGTCATCATCCACAAATAATAAATCAAATTCATTACTTAGATCTTTGCCACCACGATCGGATTGTAATGCTTTAATACTTTTGTTCAATTGGTTCTTTACGTCATTTAGAAATTCTTTAAATTTCTCAAATGCTTCACTTTATTTTTGATTAAGTAAACATACCCATATCTACTTAAATCATCGGTAAAAGTGATGAAGTAGTCATAATTTCCCCTTGCGGTGATGCTCATTGGACCACATACATCGGCATGTATTAGTCCCAACAAATCACTTGCTCGTATCCCTTTACCACAAAAGGGAGTACGAATCATTTGCGAAGGAGACAAGATTCGCATATTTCCATATGATTGAAAATAAAATGGTCCAATAAATCCAGTCGACACTAGCCTTTTAATGCGTTTCTCATTTATGTGACCTAATCGAAAAAGCCAAATGCACAAATAATTTGGATCACTTGTTATGAGACTTTTGGATTGTATGTTATAGATATCTTTAGTTGAGTTGGAGGTGTCTAAAACATAAATACCATTTAGAGAAGTGGCTTGGCTCATGGCCAAGTCATTTTCAACAAAATACAATGATTGTTTTTGATGGCAAAAGAATAATCCTTTCATGTCTAACATGGAAATAATTTTTTAAGACAAAGTGGGTACATAATAACAATTATGTAAGTACAACTCAAAGCTATTAGCTAAAACAAGTACATAAGTCCCTCTTGAAGTGGCGGCTACCCTAGCTCCATTTCCTAGTCGGAGATCTAAATCACTCTTGTTTAGCTTTTCCACACTTCCAAAGCCCAAGTGGAGTGACAAGTCCAACATTGATATCTTCCAAATATTTAGGGCAATTACGCTTCCAATGGCCCATGACATTACAATAATGATGACATTCATCGTAGGATTGGGTACCTTTCTTAGTTTTGGTTATGGTAGTCTCACTATCTACTTCCAATCCATTATCGGGTTTGGGTTTCTTACCCTTCTTTGCTATTCTTTTAGTAATACCATTACTCTTTTCAGTTGCAAGAACATTTTTGCTAGAACTCCCACTCAATATGATATTTCTCCTTGCTTCTACAAACAAAGATACCTTAGAATTTGTGAGATTCTCCTCACAAGATTCTCTTACCAAGGAGGTGGGCATGAATATGGGAGTGGGAGGTGTGGAAGTGGTAAGGTAGCAAAGATTTCCATCCTCACCAATGCCTAAGTGTAGTTCTCTAATCGGGTCATTGTCATACAAGGAGCATTTTTCATTGAATGATTGGAGCCACGTATTAATAGTGATCGGTGTAAGATTATAAGATGAATCCGTTGCGGAAAAATAACTACAAAAACGGAAATGAAGGAAACAATTAACATTTATCGTTATAATACTCGTAAAAATTAATACAAGTATTGCATTCATATAGTGACCTCTACCCAACTATAATGAATAATTCCGAGATCCAAAATTAATACTAGCTCAATTTTGGGACAACGGTCCCTCTACAACTTTTACTAATACAACTTGGTGTGTAAACCCTCTTAACCGATTCTACAATTAGAACTCTCGGTCGATGATTTTATATTAAATCCATCTTTAGCCCGAACCTTTTGCGGCTACGGTCGCAAAATACCTTCGTTGAGATCAGCCAAACTTTCGAAGTGTAATAACTATTTATTACCCCATTTATCCAACGTCAAATGAAGCACCCCGAAAAATCGTATTGTACCGCTCATGAAATTTAGACTCATGGGCTCCTACTATTTGGTAAGGCTAAGTCTCAATCTTTTAAAACTAAAGGTCTTGCCAATTTATTATCTATCAATTTTAGGTGAACTAAAAACGAATTATCGATAATTATAATTGACACGGTCGATGACTCGATATGAAATGCATGCGTTGTTATGGCGATTTGGTAATGCATGCAACATATTAAAAGAAATGTAAAACAATAATAATTTCCTAGTATGGCCTTCCTAAAATAGGAAATTAAATAATCTATTACATATTCGGAAACAAACTCCTTTGGTCCCTTGAGTCTTCAAGTGGCACGCCTCCCAAGAACACCGTCTTTGTCGGAACGCCTTTCCGAATGGCACCGTCCTGAAGAAACTCCATGATTACAAATAATAATAAAAATACAAAGCTATTACTATTATTCATTTATAATATGAAAAACTAGTAAAAATAAAAGTGATACGAGATCACATTATATTACAACTGAATCAATATCCCCTTTCATTACGGGTAATATCGATTAAAACTAAGGCCATACTAAGATAAATTACATAATTCAAAATTATATAAATAAAATATGACATTTAACAATGAAATATGCAGCATTATAATATGTGTCTTCCATGCCAAATTATGTGCCAAATCGCCCTATTTAATTTATATCGATTATATAACCCGGTTTTATGGAAATACACGATTTTAACTTATAAAAATTGCTAAATAATACTAAAATAAAATTTTAGTTCAAATTAATTAGCCTTACAATCTTAGGTCTCAAAAATTAGTCATCACTCAATTTTTGACAATAATTGAACTTGATATAATTTAATGCTCATTTTGACCTTAAAATCATAACATTTATGAAATAAATCCAAATTAAATTACAATAATTTCAAAATTTGAATTTTAAATTTTTGAATATTCTGGAATATATCCATGACCCTCATAATCGCGAAAATCATGGTTAAAATTGTCGAATTTATTTTGAGAAAAATATAGTTGCGATTTATCAGTTTTATCAATAAAACATCTAAAGTATACAAAAATTAATCCAATCAATTTTAGAACTTTAGATCTGATAAGTGGGATATAAATGCAACATAAAATAATTTTTTCATGCCATGTAATTTTTTTTTTTGCTATTTATGCTAAAATAGTCACTATTTATGCCATTTTTACACTAAAAATTCATAAATCATGAAATATGAATCAAGTTCATCTCAAATTTTACACACTGTGAGTAAAATATGCATGTGATAACATATTAAAATTTTATGGCCTATTTCTAAGTTTAACTATATTTAACCATTTTACCTCCATTTAATCCATTTTTATCTCATAAACATCATAAATCATGCAATATTAATCACATTAATACGAAATTTTATATACAATAAGTAAAATATGCATGTGAGGTCATATAAAAATTTCAAGGTCATAGACTTAGTTTAACTATTTTTAGCATTTTAATTTCCATTTTAGTCATAAAAATGTAATAAAATAACTAAAAATCATAAAAATGAGCAATAAAATACCATAAATCATAAAAATGACCTAAATACATTTTAGGACCAGAATATATAACATGCAACATGATTTCATGAATTTATCTAATAAATCAAAAAAAATTAGTTTTAATTAAGTTACTAATAACTCGAAAAAACTATAAATCGATTATGCATGCAACATCCTATGCTCTGATACCAATTTTTAGTTTCATATACCTATTATTAGACTCTTCTAATGGTGAAAAAATTAACATATTAATATGTGTTCTTTAGATCTAGTGCATGCATAACTAAATAAGTGATTAAATTAGAAAAACAATGTTCCTTACATTGTTATATGGCTCGAAAATAAGGGCGCAATTAAGGTCACCTTCCTTATTTGTTCTTGAGCTTAAATGTAATGGATGATCCTCCTTAATCTCAAATTACAATAAGATATAAATATTCTCTCTCACAAATGAATTGTTCAATTTTAAGGAATTGATTAACTTATATCGTCATACAATTAATCAATTTGTCTATTAAGGGAATTGTCCTATAGGTGTGACCTTAAGGGATCAACTAATCACCACCGTCAAACGACAGTAATGTCAAACTCTAGTTAGTCAATCATTACTGATTAATGTTGATCAGTTGACTATATAAATGAATCATCCCTTACGTATTCTTATTATGAGATTTAATTATGATTTTAAATCATTTGATCGCACTATTGTTGAGAACATATACTCCAACAGCATGGTTGTCAGATTTCTCAAGAAATTTTGATTGACCGCGTGCTACACTCTTTGCATGATGGATTTGCCCAATTTAGGGTGAATTACAACATGAACAACATGAACAAAAGTATTCATGAAGTTCATGGTCTTCTCGTCCAAGCTGAGAGGGACATGCAATCGAGTGGGAGTGTTAAGAGGGATGTTCTTGTTGTGAGTGTTAAAGGGGAAAAGAAGTTCAAAGGATAAGGGAAAGGCTATTGTGAATAGCCAACCAAAAGCCCAGAAGGACCGACTTCTAATGAGAAGTGCATCTATTATGACGGTAATGGGCATTGGAAAAGAAATTGCCCCAAGTATCTGGATGATAAAAAGGCAGTACATGTGATGTCTTCAGGTATAATTTCATCCGAAATATATATGATAGACATCTTTTATGTTACTACCAACACATGGGTATTTTATAGTGGATGTGGTTCTCATCTTTTTAATCATTTACAGGGTGTGAGAAATGTGCGTCAACTAGCCAAGGGTGAAGTCGATCTACGAGTCGGCAATGGAGCTAGAGTATCGACCGTCTCCGTAGGGACTTATGTAATTTATTTAGCATCTGGCCTTGAGTTGTATTTGAATAATTGTTACTTTGTACCTTCTCTAAGCAAGAATATCATTTCCATATCTGTATTAAATGCATAAGGTTTCTATTTTGTAATCAAGGAGAAGTGTTGTACCTTTTCTTTAAATGAAATGACATATGGTTATGCCATGTCAATCAATGTTATTTATATTCTAGATCTAAAAAATGAAGTTTATCATGTAGAAAAGAAAAAAATCAAAATAGGTGACCTAGATCAATCTTATCTTTGGCATTGTCGTTTAGGTCATATAAACAAAAATCGCATTAGGAGACTAGTTATAACTAGTATTCTATTACCATTTGGTTTTGAATCTTATGGTACATGCGAGTCTTGTCTTATTTGAAAGATGACTCGATCACCTTTTTCTGGAAAAGGAGAAAGAGTAAGTGAATTGTTGGGCCTTATACATACCGATGTATGTAGAACAATGACTATCACTGCTAGAAGTGGATATGACTACTTCATTACTTTCACTGATGACTTAAGTAGATATGGATATGTATATTTAATGAAGTAGAAAAGTGAAGCCTTTGAGAAATTCAAAGAATCCCAAAATGAAGTAGAAAATCAATTAGAAAGAAAGATCAAAGCAATGCGATCCGATCGTGATGAGGAATATCTAATTGGTGACTTCGATTATCATATGAAACAGTGTGGTATAGTATCACAATGGACTCCTCCTGACACACCACAATTAAATGGTGTGGGTGAGAGGAGAAACCGAACACTATTGGATATGGTTCGGTCAATGATGAGTCAGACTGAGCTTCCTGACTTATTTTGGGGTTTTGCCATCATGTCCGCAACTTCAATATTAAATAAAAGCCAGACTAAAGCAGCTGAAAAGACCCCACAGGAGTTGTGGAAAGGGAAGGTCCCTAATTTGTCATTTATGAAAAATCTGGGGTTGTGAAGCTTATGTCAAGAACAAGTCTGGCAATAAGTTTGCTGCCCGATCTGACAAAAGTTTCTTTGTAGGTTATCCTAAAGAAACACTTGGTTATTACTTCTACCAATATCACGAGAAAAAAGTATTAGTTATTTAGACAATTTTAGACTCATCTTATGATCTCAAAATTACTAACTAATTTTATGTAGTGGTCTAAATCTACATGCATGCAAATAAAAACAACAAAAAATGGTGTTAAAACCATTTAAGAGAGATTTTCTTACATTGATGATGCAAATATAAAAGCCACAACTAAAAGACTCCTTCTTTTAGTTGTTCTTGTGCTAATATATGGTGGATGATCCTCCAAACCCCAAATTACCAACTTAGGTAATCTCCTTTGGTGGCACCCAAGATCATCCCAAAAGACTACTAAAATTACTAACTAGTTAATAGTAGTAGTAACCTTGTATTATGTAATATTATTACAGTAATAATATTAGTAGATGTATTATTATTTTTGTGTGATTTGATTTTGTGATCAACTAATTGATCAAGTAATTATAGAGAAAAAGATGAAGAAAATGAACCTCCTTCTTCCTCTATAATGATCCGGCCAAAGAGAGCCTTTTTGGATGATTTTTTTCTAAATTTTTTATCCCTTGCATGTGAGATAATGTGAGGTATTTATACTCTTCAAAATGTAAACACTTGAGAAACATTAGATAGTGGAAACATGTCAACCCACATTGTGTGATTTTATCGCATAAATGGCGGCACATGTGGTTTATCAGGTCCATTTCGATTTCCAACATTTGTCCCACAAATGCTTATAAGTCCTATATTTAATTATCGTACACAATTAAATATTAATTTGATTATTTAACAATTAAATAATAAAAATTTACATCTAATAACCGCTTAACCATTAAGTAATTATTGGACCATTTTATTAATATAAAATGTATCTTTATGAACCCATATTAGCCAATTTTACAATCTCTTGTAAATTTAAATAGCTAATTACCTTTACCTCAAAACTTATTCACATATCGTCAATTAAAACAAGTATTTAATTAATTTGTATCTCATACAAATAATTAGATTTTCCAATTGGGCATCATCCTATACGTGTGACCTAAAGGGATCAGCTGATCACCGCCGTCACACGACAGTAATGTCAAACTTTAGTCAGCCAATCATTACCGATTAAAGATGACCAGGTGACAAATCAATAAATAAATCCTTGATATTCTTTTAACGATATTTAATATGTAAACGCACTTATTGTGAAGGACACTACTCCAACAATCTCTCACTTGTTCGACACAAGTGTGCGTTACCAATTATCTTGTCCAATAATATATCCCACTCAATGAAGATGTCTTTCAGGTCGTTCTTCCTCGTGATCCTATCATAAAGTGGTTTCCTCGATCAGGAAAATGACTGTCAGACCGGATAATCTACTATAGATCTTATCCGAGCGTGGCCACGCATTTCCAGTCACCTCTCTTCGAGTGGCCTTGAGATAAAATATGACATGGGTGGAAAATACTGTTGACCTATTTTTTTTGTTTGATACAGATCACAATGACCCAGTAAATGCTTATCGGCCTCCTTTTACGGTGCGACCTAGAACAAAACCCAAGCCATCGGAAAACCGTACCAACTCAGACAAACAGTCACCAGTCTAAAGAATTGACTCGAAGGAATAAATAGAAATCCTTGCCACGACCCAGCAACAAAAGGACTCTACAAATGGTCACTGTCCGACAAATCGTCTCACAATCTGCCTATGTAATCGATCAGCCATCACTATGACCATATGACAATCGAACTTGTCATCTATCGCCTTATAATCTAGTCACTTTGAGACGTCACCTCATTAAGTAACTAGGGACAAAATACAATGTTAATCCAGTTCACTTTAATAGGGTTCGACATTGTCACTACAACCTATTTGGACAATACAAAGTATTTAAATTCAGATATAAAACTGAATACAATGATAAATGCAATTATCATATATGAAATAATAAATACAATATCTTGATTATTACATATCATATAATTTACAACAATTCCGGCATTCGTCTCAATCCCATCGAAACTACGGAAGCTTGAGACAATGGCTTGGTTAAAAGATCAGCGATGTTGTCAGTTGTCCCAACCTTACAGACTGTAATTTCCTTCCTTTCAATTAAATCACTAATTACATGAAATTTCCTAAGTACGTGTCAAGACTTGTTACTAGACATGGGTTCTTTTGCTTGAAAAATTGCCCCACTGTTATCACAATACAAAGTGATAGGATCCTTGGCGGTCGGAACTACTTTCTGTCCCTCTAAGAATTGCCTAATCCAAACAGCTTCCTTTGCAACTTCAGAAGCTGCAATGTACTCATCTTCCGTTGTAGAATCAGCAGTCACAAACTCCTTAAAACTTCTCCAGCAAACTGCCCCTCCGTTCAACAAAAAAACAAAACCAGCCTGGGATTTCAAATCATCCCTACCGGTTTGGAAACTGGCATCCGTATAACCTCTTATACGTAATTCAGATTCTCCGCCAAACACCAAGAATGAATCCTTAGTCCTTCTCAAGTACTTAAGAATATTCATGATGGCTATCTAGTGACTCTCACCTGGATTGTTTCAAATCGACTCGTCAAACTCAAAGCATACGAGTCGTCAGGACGAGAACACATCATAGCATCCATGATCAATCCAACAACGGAAGCATAGGGTATCGATTTCATGCGTTCAATATCCTTAGGCTCAGTAGGACATTGTGACTTACTCAAAGTAATCCCACTTCCTATAGGTAGAAAACCTCTCTTGGAGTTTTTTATATTGAATCGATCAAGAATCTTATCGATATAGGCTTCTTGACTCATAGCTAATATCCTTTTGGATCTATCCCTATAGATCTGGATACCCAAGATGCGCTGAGCTTCTCACAAATCTTTTATTTGGAAGTGATTTCCTAACCACTTCTTGACATAAACAAGCATATCTACATCATTCCCAATGAGTAATATGCCGTCCACATAAAGAAGTAAGAAAACAACTTTACTCCCACTAAACTTCATGTATAAACATGGTTCCTCAACACTTCGAGAAAAACCATTCTGTTTTATAACATGATCAAAACGATGATTCCAATTCCTTGACGCTTGCGTAAGACCATAAATGGATCTCTTAAGTTTACATACTTTGTTAGGATTTTTGGGATCCACAAAACCTTCAGGTTGTGTCATGAACACTTCCTCTTCCAGAAACCCGTTCAGAAAAGTGGTTTTGACATCCATTTGCCAGATCTCATAATCATGAAATGCAACAATCTCTAACATTATCCGAACAGATCTAAGCATTGCAAACTGTGCAAAAGTTTCATCATAGTGTAAGCCATGAACCTGGTGAAACCTTTTGCCACCAATCTAGCTTTGTAGATATCTTTATGTCCATCCATGCCGATTTTAATCTTAAATATCCACTTACACTGCAGAGGTCGAACATCTTTAGGTAAGTCAACCAGGTCCCATACCTGATTCTCGTACATGGAATCCATTTTGGATTGCATGGCCTCGAGCCATAGCTTAGATTCAGAACTAGTAATAGCTGCTTTGTAGGTCTTAGGTTCATCACTTTCCAAAAGTAAAACGTCATAGTTACCATCTTCCTCGATAACACCAAGGTATCTATCAGGCTGGCGACTAACCCTCTCTGACCTCCTAGGTTCAGAAGGAACAATAACCGATTCGGACGTAGAAGGAACATCTTCATGTACTATCACATCATTTTGTGGCTCTTGCACTTCATCAAGTTCAAATTTTCTCCCACTCTGTCTTGTAGAAATAAACTCTTTTTCTAAAAAGACATCTTCACGAGCCACAAACACTTTGTTCTCGTTACTGTTATAGAAGTAATATCCACATGTTTCCTTAAGGTAGCCTAGAAAAATACATTTGTCAGAACGAGGTGCAAGCTTATCATCAGACTTGCTCTTGACATAAGCATCACAACCCCATACTTTCATGTATCGTAAATTCGGGACATTCCCTTTCCATATCTCATATGAAGTTTTGTCAGTTGCTTTAGTGGGACTTTGATTAAGTGAGCGTATTGCATATAAAATGGCAAAACCACAAAATGACTTAGGTAACTCAGTTTGACTCATCATTGATCGGACCATATCTAATAAAGTTAAATTCCTCCTTTCAGCTACACCATTCAATTGTGGTGTGCCAGGAGGAGTTAACTGAGATACAATATCGCAATCTTTAAGGTGATATCTAAAGTCATTGCTTAAATACTCCCCACCACGATCTGATCGTAATGTTTTAATCTTCATATTTAATTGGTTTTCTAATTCATTCTGAAACTCTTTGAACTCGTCAAAAGCTTCAGTTTTATACCTCATTAAGTAGATATATCCTTATCTACTCATGTCATCGGTAAAAGTAATGAAATAGTCATAATTACCTTTAGCAGTGACTGTCATTGAACCACACACTGATCGGTCCGTTTGTGTT